>NC_068366.1:5852905-6035405 GCF_020536995.1 Dreissena polymorpha | reverse complement strand
CCATCCGCCGCCGTGAACAATGTCAGTTATAAACAGGTTAAAAAAATATCAGCATACTATTATTTATGGTTGATATCGATAGCACGATATTTAACCATATAGATTTCCATTGTTTCTTCCTAACATGTGCAGTAATCCTCAATTAAAGAACTGTATAATTCGTATTACCAAAATATTAAACTGTCGTGGTGAGGTACGCATTGTTGCATTACCATCTAAACAACACAGAACACGCCGCGATATAGTTCAAATATTGACATCCGAGTTCAGCTGTAGAAGTGTAAGCTGAATTACAAATGCCGATTGAAATGATTCACAGGAACTTGCATAGTTTGTTTACTTTCTACAACGGCGCTTTATTATGTTGTCAAGTTGGGCAATTTACAGTATACGTTAAATGGTGCTTTAAGGACGTGCGATTTTGAAATGCGTTTAGGATTATTTAAAATAAATATTGTAATCACAATAATCATATTCTAGAAATGTTAAAGCAAAATCATCATTGTGAACGGGTAAATAACTTAATATCACGGAGATAATACACGCAATATGTTGTCCTTTAGTATAAGCGTACATGCTATTTAGTGAACTTGTACCATAAGCGTACACATATTTGAATTTGCAAATACTCAAATATTAAAATAGCAAAACTCTTTAGAATGATGTTTTATCGTATTTACATGAATGCTTATGGTTTTATGTTTTCATATTAACATTTCAAATACATATTTTTTCAAAAATGTTTATTGTATTACCAGTACTTAACGCCGCCTGCATATCACAAGTACCCAAGATTTAGGTAAACATCGATCAGACACCCTACTATTGTGTTAACGTGTTGACACATTTTTCTGTAAATAATAACCCCATAGATAAACGTGTACGCCGTAGTCACATAATGAACAATTACCTGAACATAAATTTATTTCTTTTTCTAACATGTTTTATCATTTTAAACGTTTTGAGCAATGTAACAAATGTTCTTTGATGTAGGCAATAACTGTGATTTATTGATTCCATTAACATCCATATTTGAATATTGTAATGGCTGCAATGGAACAATTACAGTCTTTTAACATTCTGAGTAATTTATAAATTAAAAAAAATGCTGAAAGTGATGTTTGTGCGCATTGCTGGTATAATGACACTATGTTCATATGTTCAGACATTGGGTACACTGCATTGTGAAAATCGAAACATGGATCGAAACAGAACATCCTCAGCAATGGACGTCCACATTCCGATTCCGTGATAGGCGCCTCTGCCACAGAGGTGCTGATCGAGCCACAACAGAACATTGAAACCACACTTGTACCCATTATGTTCTGAGTTATAATTTTCATCAAACCTGTTGGAACATAAGCGTTAATTGGGACGGTGTTGAATAACAAATTGGTGCGAAAGAAACCTACAATATCCGTCGTCAGGTTTGGTGAATCATTTCTTTATTGTGTCTCGTATCATTAACTGTACACATGTATTCAGTTATGGCATGGCAGTTCGGAATGTTTGGGTGTACATTGAACGAGTACATACAAACACGGTGTATCCGTGTCCTCATTGATATCTCTCAGTGGGTACGGATAAAGTGGTATTATGCATCCCATGAGTAAGCCTATAGGCCGAATGTCATGACGGTAAACACGGTGATCGAACAAAGGATCCGATGTTGCTATGGTGCTTGTCATCCCAGAATCGGGTACTTCCGATAAAGCATTTGTTTCCGGTTACCTGAGAATACAGCTTAAATCCCGCCTAATATTGCCGTCTGCGCCATTTATGCACATTTACGTGTTCCAACATTGTGTTCTTTCTTGTCCCGATTATTATTATTTCTTTTGTTGTGTAAACAAAAATTGTGGCGAGAAGTCAGCAGTCCCCACATACATTGCGAGTCCATGAAAGACACGTCCATGACTCAACAACAAAAAGCCAGGTGCAGGCCCATGGAAGTGGGGTAATGATTCATATAATTTCGTTATGTCTTTTGTCAAGCTTTGATGCCAATTTCAAAGGTGAGTGCTCTTTCAGACACCTTAATTTAACTGTTAATGTATAGTTGAATTAAATCCGATGAATTGTGTATTAAGTATTAGTATTGCCGTAGTATATATAAGTATGACATATATGCATTGCTAATCTCACCATGTAGTTTTTATACATGCTATATTTGCTATAAGATCATTATTCGTATTCGAATGTGCATGCAATAGGTATTTCTTGTATTAACACTTAGCCAAAGCAAAAAGGTGTTAGCAAAGGAAATACAACAAGACACTCAAAACTCTCAACGATATCTTTGTACATGTTTAGTTGTCTTAAAACAGTACATACATACTATGGAATGGACTACTGCGGTATTAGCCTCCTTTAACACACGCGCTCACGCATGATCCTATACTGCTTTATTTGTATCTGGTTATTATCGCCATTGTATCGCTTTCATTTCCCATGGCGAACACCAAATTAAGACGCACAAAGTGAATCATCTTTATCATATGCATAACAATATGCTGTTTTGTATTCCTATGTCAACATCAAGAAAGAGCTGTATTATATTGAAAACCACACATGGTAAACAGTATTGTGGATCACTAAGGTTGTTAATGCTTCCCTAATTAAAATGGAATGTGGTGTATAGGCTAAATTTCGATTATACATGTAACACTGTAATGTAACTTACACTTTTCTTTATATCGAGGAATACAAAATTATTTAATTTAGATTTGATGTTTAATGTATATTTTCCAATGGTAAACCTTCACTTATTGAGCTTGTAAACTTAACTAAGTGATTGTGTGGTCTGAAGAATACAATACATTGACATGTACTGTGGTTGTTATTGGTTAAATTAAATGCTACTGGGTTGTTCAGAAATAATATCTCTCCATGTAAAGTCTCTCGAGTTGAATGTGCCCAATGTTGAAACAATAATCGTCAAAAGTGTGCGAATTCATAACCCGTTCGAGGTTTCGAATGAGGATTACTGAAATGTTTTATCGAGGCCATCACGGAAATTGCAAATCATTTTGTCGAATATTATCTTCAAAAGTATTGTTCAATAACGTTTGATTAATGGTGTATTATCCAAACCACAGAAATACTTAATTCGTCTTGTATGCAAATATAATGTATATGTATGGGTAATTTCGCCGTGTCGTTTTTATTCTTGCTATATTGATATAAAATATGTATGCTTATTGACGTTTGCATGCATAATATATTTGTTGTATTAACACAAAACTAAAGCAAAAGAGTATTGACCAAAGGGGAAACAAAAAAAAACGACTTGCAACGTTGTATACATGTTTTTTCGCATAGTACTGTTCATTAGGATTTGGTAAATGTACAATATCCTGAAATCGTGACCAGCGTTATAGATCTTAAGTCCACAGTGTTGAACTTGTACTGATTAAGATAGTAGAAATAGCAAATCTGTATTTATAGCCTCAACACAAGGCGAATTTGTTACAACGCCGAACAATTCCCCATATCATATTTAGGTATATAATGTTTAGGTTAAGGTAATAAATGTGTCTTTTTGTATGATGAGACCAGCAATTAAGTGTTTTTAAACATAAACTTGAAACTATTTAGTCCGTAGTTGCATATTCTGTATCAAGTGACCCAACTTAACACAAATCAGATTCTTACACTTATGACATTTTAAGCGATAAATTATAAAATGAACTTGTTTGCGCGAATTATGAATTAATTGTGTATGTATGTTTTTTTACAAAGAAACTGTTCATTTTTCAAATATACAGTTAATGGTTATATTCTTCCTGCCTGTATCAGTGGCTGATTTCACTTGTTTACATTTTCAAATAAATCGCCTGAATGAAAGTTCGCGTCACTTTTAATAAAATCGAAACCCTCCAAGTTGCACCGTCGACCCTAGCGGTTGAAGCGTCGCAAACAAAATGCCGTCTAAACTGTGCATTACACGAAATAAAGACAGAAATATTTTGTGGATGACGTATGTATTCAGATGAATGTTTAAGTGTGTTATGTATCCAGATTTAGAATTATTCCATAACTGATCGATTGAACAATCATATTTCTGTAAGCGTATAATCTTAGTTATTCTTATACAAATAAATGTTTGCCAACGAGAGATCGCGATTATAAACATATTAAAAACAACGTTCACAGAGAATTACACTTAGGTCGAAAGGTATGTACACAATTTAACTTGATGAAATCAAATATTACTATGCATAATTAACGTATGATTGTTTAACTATTTTAAGAAGCCACACACGCTATTTCAAATAAAGTTGCTATGTTGACAACGGTGATGTGAATATGTCTCCATTATACTCACATTGGAAGTGCCATTTTTCGACATTTTATTCAAGAGTAAAATGTGCATATGCAGTTGGGTCACAATTCCAGATATTTAATTTATAGCACATGCAACATTTATATTGATATGCTATATGTATCATTACATGTGTTTTTAGTGTAATGTATATGCTATATTCTAATTGCAAACCCGCGCATGTGCTATTTTATACAAACCCTAAAACGGAGAACGATATTTAAGTATTACTCGATTTAAACCTTTTTTTGTGTTTTATTACATACTTGCGAAAAGACGAGATAGTTTTGAGAAAATCTTGAATATGTTATCGTCATATAAATGTCGATTGTTTTACAATTAAGAGGTCTGAATTTAAAACCCCATAAGAAGCAAAGTGAAAATGGCGTTTGCAACCAGAAAAAAAACAGTCTGCGAGTAACTCGCAGTCTATTCAGGCTTTATGCTGTTTGCTGCTTATCAGTAACTAAGGGTTGGCAACGAAACCTTTACAACTTGAAGGTAGTAACAAAGGTATTTAAGTAAATTAAACTTTATACGGGACTGCTCATGCGTCAAAATACCTAAGTGGTAAATGGTTAAGACTAAGAAGACAATGGAATATCTAGAGTGTCAAGCTCCTTCTTGTTACTGGGGTTTGATATAGCTCGAATTACATCATGCCAAGTTATATATTTGTTTTCAATCATGTCAGGTTAAACGATACACATTTATTTGTTCCGTATAGTATGTTGATAATAACAATTCGTCTGGCTTCAATAAATACGTAATTGTGTGGGAATATATCTGATTAGTATGTAGAAGATGAATTGCTAAAACAATATCACATAAGTCAAGTACGTATTAATATGTCTCTGTTTTGCAGAATCCAATTCCAGACACCAATTATTAACAGACAGAGCATCTGAAATAAAATTGTTAAACGTCTAGAACGTCTGCTACTGTTGCTTGGTGTCAATACATCCATTATCGTTCGACCGCAGCAACTTATTGTATAAATATCTGTACAATTAGTATGCTTTCCTGCTGACGACATGTTTCCATAGCTTAAATAGGAATAGTGTATGTATAGAATACGCAGACTAAATCGTGAGAATTATTTGGTATTATATGCCTACATAATTTATTGGATTAAATAATGTTTTATTAAACGTATGAAACATAAGACACGAAATAATGCCCATTTTTTAAATGATAGGGAATTAATCACCTTTCCATCTATATCTGGGTTTCAATTCAAACTTCTGATGTTTTTCTTATAATTTACAGCAAGTGGTTTTTGGATCAAAGAAAAATAACAAAATACACCATGTTATTGAGGACAATGTAACATTATTAATATGGTTATATATAAAAGTATTCGGATGATTGTGTATACGTTTACAATATTTTATATTTTAAGTGATTCTTAAATTTCTTCTTTCTATCAATTCAGTGTTAAGTTAATATTTTTTTCACATGCATGTTGAACTCAAAATAATTCATAAATTATTCAGTTCACAACTTAATCCTCGACTTGTTCAATGTTATGAATTTTATAGCCCAAACGATCTTTTTTTTAAAATTCAATACCATATGGGAAAACGTTTTTAAAAATATATAAGTATCATTAAAGGGACCGTCAACCGCGATTGCCGAAAAAATAAAAGTTATAAAATACCGTATCTTTTTACAATTATTAGTTTACATTGATTCAAATATCACGACTGATATATTACAATACTTGAAAAAGTTCTTTAGTGTTCATATGTTCAGTATATTCGGTAATAAATGTTACTGGATACAGGTACCAGGTAACTACCAGTTTACTAAAAATAACGCAAGAAGATTGATCACCATCGTCAAATCATGGGAAACCCAGAAATGCAAATTGTGCATGCGTAGTGAATTGTATATATTTTATATATATCAATCTACTTGCTTTATGTATAGTTTGTATATCGTTATTCCACATTTTTCGCGATGTATTTTTGATTTCTCATCGTGAAATTTTATTACCGAATATACTGAAAATATTTTTGTTTCAAGTAATGTAATATACCAGTCGTGATATTTTAATCAATATAAACTAATAATTGTAAAAAATACCGTATTTTAGAACTTATCTTTTTTCGTAAATCGAGGTTGACGATCCTTAAAAATGTTCGTGTTGTGTTATTTATGTATTAGATATAGTAAATGTATATTATTCATTTCATTACATTTCATTATTAGGATATGACATTTGCAGCTGTATATAATTTTAGTTACCTCTGCATAATGACAAACATAATAAAGCACAATATGCATATCAATCTGATTATACATTGATTTACTTGCATACGCATACAATCGGATTTGAATGTGTCTCTATTTCTTATTGTAGTCATGTATAATGATTTTACTTTGAACCAGACTGTATTCGTTGTATTCATCGTTGATTGACACACGCTTTTCATAAATCCCTATTAAGTAATCTGTTTTACTCCAGTGTCCGCAATCTTGGATAATGACATATGAGAAAGGTATGCATATCAGTGTACACTATTATATTTATATTCGCCTACATTCGCGAACCAATATTAAAGTATGTCTTAACTCGACACTCTTCTTTTACGCTCGTGATTCAGAATGATTGCAGTCAAGAATTTATAATTTGAGTAAAAATCGCTGATATATATCAACGAGTCAAATATTTTACTTATTATACTCGATATGTATATCGAGAGTCGTATTTCGGATTTCTACTTAATGTATTGGATTTTAGTGGAGTCGAACCATTGCTTCCTGATTAACAGATCATAAAATATCGTTATTCGTTCAAATTAAACACATATATGAACATTTCGCAGATAGTTAACATGGTTCCTGTGTTAAGTATGGCGGCACCTATATACAGTATAAAAGTTCTTGCTTTTTTAAATGGTTCGCATGTAATGCGAGATCCTCGACAATTTAGGTGAGATCATGGTTTAGCATTGATGTTGATGCGTTTAATATGTTTGAGATTGTATTATCTGTGTTTAGTAAGACACTTCATTTATTCAGCATGGGCGTCCTTTTAGTGTCATGCTTTATGTGTTTAGTATTATACTTTTATATGTTAAGTAAGACAGCTTATGAGTTTACTATTCATTATAAAGAAGTGAAACTCCAGCTGCTGGAGCAGTATTGAATTTTCATTAAAACAATTAGTTGGTCCTTTATTTAAGGCAAGTGACCGATTGCCCAAACAGTACAAAACAGCACAATACAAACACACATAAACACAAAATATGAATAAAGCTGGGGTCACCGCCTTGGAACGGTCAATGCAAAGCATTGGGGGTTAAAACCTGGTTATAGAGCGCTCAACCTCACACTTGGCCCAGCAATATTCATAATACATTTAAGTGTAAATAAAATTTAACGTCATAGCATTGTAACTCAAATTAAACAATAATAAAAGGGAATTAAAACGCATTCAATTTAATTACTATTTAATTACTCAATTGCATTGAAGATACAAGAGTAACAGAGTTACAACTTTTTGACGAACGATCAAATAAAACTATTAACAATTGTCAACTACATTCCTTCTTTATAGAAAAAGATTTGAGAATATAGCGTCACGGAGTTAATATCTCAGATAATCATCGCGCAAATACAGGAAGAAGCAGCAATAATGAGTGTAAAAATTCCATATAACATAGCTTGGTTGTTTATGTGACTGCTAAAAAAATAAAAATAATTAAATCAAACAAGAAACGCCTATCAGAGAGAAAATATAAATAAAATGGAACGTTATAAACCCAATGACCTATGCATGTAGATTACAACTGGGAAAGTCGGTCGTATGACGTCACAAAAATCCATAATGACATAATGACGTGAACAAATTCCAGGGGTAGTACTAAATAAAAATATTAATTGGGCTGTGCTACTAATAAAACAAGTTTAGGTGATTTAATATTAAGAAGCAAATGAATAAAAATGGAAATCCATTAAAGCGACATTATTGGAATCAGACAGTATATAGGTGTGTTCACAACTGAAGACAGAAATGATTAGATGTACGATTTGAGTCCAAATGTAGTTTTCATGCAGATTTGTTTATACGACACAATGGCACAATTTTATTCAACAGTGAAAAATGCCTATAATGTAGTTTTCATGCAGATTTGTTCATACAATACAATGACACAATTTTATTCAACAGTGAAAAATGTCTATAATATCACTAATGATTCCAAATTTTAAGGGAAGAGAGATATAGCGAATCGAAAACCATCAAACACGTGTTTTTAAGTACATAAGCATCGTATCCTTTTGATAAAAACAAGTTGATTAAATTGAAAAATTTAATATGAACATTTGGTTTAACATATTTTAAATTGCGGACACGCTTCAAAACATCTCCGTAAAATGATGGATGGAAGATTCCATTATTTAAATGCCATTTTAAAGAAACATTATATTTTGAAATTAAATCACCATACTTAGAGTAAAATCGAACAAATATATTTCTTAGGTTATGATACAAAAAGCCTTGTTTTAGCAATTTTTTAGTTAATAGTAGATTACGATCATTAAAATCTTTAATACACAACTTATGCTCTGGCATAACATACCAACTGCGAAATGTAAATACCATAGGAAGGTCCTTTAGGGATGTTGCCATCTAGAAACGGAAAATTCACAATTTCAAAGTTGAAATCGTCCCGTTTGTCGTATAAACTAGTTTTGCTCAAATTATTATTAATAGTTAAATGTAAGTCTAAATACGCAGCGTCTTTATTGGATATACACGATCTATTTAAGACTAGTTCTTTTGGGTAGATTTTGTGAATATATTGTTCAAATAATGGATTATCTAAATTAAGTATGTCATCAATGTACCTACTAGTAAGGTCATGTCATATGTGCAGTTTTAAAGTTCATGAAGTGAGAATATCTGAGTCTTGTATGATATTCCTTGTGTTTAGTATACGATGTCTTATATTGAGTCAACCTCCGCTCAGAGATTTGACTGAAACCAGAATAGCTGGATCACATATATGCTTTCATAACTAACCACGTGATGATAACCTAGCCACGTGGTACAAATAGTTTACGATTGCTATTTTGACTTTTTTTTAAATTAAGGTATTTTTGCTATGATGAACCTAAACTAATACACTAAATTCAAAATATAAAAGAAAATTAGACTACTTTTCAGAATATAAAACTTTAACCAAAAACAAAGAAATCCTACCGAATCTTGTAGAAATTTTTGTTATGGCAGAGATTGTATGTGGAGCAAGTAACGACAACTCTGCGTGAAGATTTATATTGAGTATAAAGGTCCCAGTGTTAAGAATGATAATTACTGCGTTTATAATAACACGTTTCTTTGTTTATGCTGGTGTTTCGGTGTTTAGTTTGAGCGTCACTGTGTTCAGTATTTAAGTTATTCTGATTATTATTGTAAAATGCGATACCTTACCAGACCATTGGTTATAGGTTACACAATAAAATAAATCTCCATTAGTCGGTTCTGCATATTCTCGGCATGTTATGCTTGTAGTCATTACTGCTGAGACCTGCACAAATGCTATATTTTCTAATAGCGGTGAAAATTTAAACATATTATGATCAAGTATAAGTAAATCCCTCGTTTTAATATCTATATAAAAGTGACTCAATTAATAAACAACGAATCGCCAATAAAATAAGGATTTTGAGATAATGGTTATATCACTGAAAGATTCTACAACAGCGCCTTGCTTGCACGTTGACTTTTATTGCCGTATTCAATACGTAAGCAGCATAATCAGATAAAGACATGTGTGCCCTGCATAAGCGGTAAAGATACATCATAACGCGTGCGATCCGATAAAGATTAGCCTTTAAATTTGTATATGAAGATAATACGTGTCTGTAGTTCGTTTGATAAGAAATGAAAGACTGGTAGATAGACTATTCAACATAGAACGGCTCGAGGTCGGACACGAAGTGTGTTATCATTGATATGGAATGAGTGAAATATTGACAGCATTACTTTTCTGCTCAATTGAAGGAATAATGAAGCCCCCTAAATGATCTTAAGTTGCTGCGTATGACAGCGATTTGAGGCGCTTGGAACGTATTGTATAACATTTGCAAAAATGTCCGATGTTTATGAAAAAAGTGATCTTTACATTGGCATATTTGTCATAATTGTAACAAAATCTAGTTTTGGAATATTTTAGGGGGTTGAATAAACATTTACGTGACGTCACGGACAGTTCGCGCCGCCATCTTGCTAGAACAAAAAAGCACAGTAACGCGTTAAATTAATAAACATGCACAACATTGGTGTATTAAAATATCACATTATATATCTTAACGGTAACTAGTAAGAAAATGGCCTCGTGGTTTGGTCTTTTGTCGTAGCTTGCGCGCCAATAGCATCATAATTATTGGCCTTTTGATGGATTTTTCATACCTGCAGGGAATCTGATCACACTTCCTTAATTGTACAAAATGGCTTTCATATTCAGTCTATGTAAAGGGATATAAATTCAATTGACAATCAAATCACAAAGGACAACATTATTATAAATAAATGAAACACATTATTTTGATAATTAAAATGTCTAACTGTGCTGTAGATTTGACTGATGACCCTATTTATGCTGTAAAAATAGTCATCAATAAAGTACATTCAGAACAAACCTCAACGTTAATAACATCGCAAAACACGTACAGAACATAACTGCAGCTTCCGGATCATCTGTGCTTGGATTTATTTTTATCAAGGAAAAAAGTTACAACCTGACTCTTGCACGTGCTAGTTCATCAAATGAATATCGTTTATAGAGTTCATCGTTACAATCGCAACCGTTTAACTATTTACACCGGTGTTCTTTTTTATATTTTTTTTTAGATTGTATATATAAACAGATTTTAAATAGTAAATTAATCAAAACATTTTAAAACAATGTTATTCATGTCACTTCTACCACTTCAACTCATATTACCACTTCGTCCACTGCAGTAACTACTACTATTACTTCTATAACTGCTACGACCACTACTTTTACTACTTCTACTTCTATAACTACTGCTACCAGTATTGCTACTTTCACTACAACTATTACTACTACAGCAACTTCACCTATAACTGCTACGAAGAATGCTAGTATTATTACTACGACAACTTCAACTACTACTACTACTACTACTACTACTACTACTACTACTATTACTACTACTACTACTACTACTACTACTACTACTACTACTTCTACTACTACTACTATTACTACTACTACTACTACTACTACTACTACTACTACTACTACTACTACTACTACTACTACTACTTCTACTACTACTACTTTTACTACTACTACTACTACTACTACTACTACTACTACTACTACTACTACTACTACTACTACTACTACTACTACTACTATTACTACTACTACTACTACTACTACTACTTCTACTACTACTACTTCTACTACTACTACTACTACTACTACTACAACTATTACTACAACTACTAATACTATTACTACAACAACTACTACTACTACTACTACCACTACTACCACTACTACTACTACTACTACTATTATTACTACACATACTACTACTACTACGATTACTGCTACTTCTTATTATTTTCGATGTCATTGTTTTTGTTAATTTTTAATATCCCCGCATTCAATTAGTTTTGTGCTAGAACATATAGTTCTCAAAATTATTTCAGCACAACTACATAGCATATAAACTATTTATGTAACATTAAATTTTTACGGGTCTTTTTGTACGATTTTCTTTTTGCAGAATATTCTTATAGTCATTTTAACTATTTAGTCAAATTATTCTAAAAGCATTGCATCTTTAAAAGCACCGCTTAAACGATGATGTAGAAATGGTCCAATTACACAGAAATAAAGAGTCGTTGTGGAAAAGTCTAAGCTAAGTTTTGCGATCCATTCAGTACCAAATGGTTGCTTCTTTAAAACCAATCGTCTACGTGATTATTCTTTTGCAATTTGCGTCGCGAGCGGATATGTGTACATTATTGGAGATTTAATCTTAATACAGACATTAGTTCATAGTTGTTTAATACCATATTTAGGTTCGCCAGAAAGATCTTTTTTAGCTTAAATGAATAAAAAAATACACATGTACATGTATATACATGGGAATCAAATCCTTTCGGCCTGTACATGATAAACAGCACACTATCTTGAGGCTTATGCAACGCCTGCTATTCAAAAATTGGAATCTGTGACCAAACTATTTGTCAAAGAATTAATATACCAAAATGACTGATGCTTGTTTATTTTTTGAATGTTTAAATAGTATTATGTATGTTTTAAAGTCATAATATATGGTAATTCTTAAACATTTAAGTGTATACGAGTAGCAACCAAACAAACTTAATTTTGTAGAATTCATGGAATGAATAATGTTTTGTGTTTTTATTAAATAATGTGTAAGATGTTGTAAGTTACAGAACACAAATATCATGATTTATGTAATTTGTAGAACCATTACAGTTGACGATCATTCAGGTCTGTAATGGATGTAATGCTGTTAAAAGCCCTAAGCATACTAACGTTGTACCTGATGACTCAAATAGTTCCAAAGTTAATAGTTGTTAGAAGGGATCTGGCTACTTCTCAAGTGTTCACCCACAATAAAACCATTTACATGTTCAACTTCCAGCATATCTATTTTGAACAGTATATTTACCGTGCGCCCATTACTTTTCAATCAATAATAGAATCTTATTATCGTCAGATACAAATTCGGTTGATCGTTAATCTTTATCGGATCGTGCGCTTGTATGATTCACCATTCAATAAATCTGCAAAGAACAGATGTCGTTTTCTTGCTATGCTACTTACGTATGCAATACGGTTATAAAAGTCAACTGTGAATGTGAAGACAACTTGCAGAAACCTTCAATGCTATTGCCATACGATTATATCAAATAATTTGGTATAGCAGCCGTGACTTTTATATCAATTGAGTCACTTTGTATAAACATTTTAAATCGATTATGTTCACAAAACCTGTACAGCATTTCACTGCAATAAGAACATATACATACCTGTTTTCGCCCTATCTTGCGAAACGAAACGCCGAAAGTCTAATTAAACAACTCTTTAACCGAAACAAGACTAACGTTGGATATTAAGTAAATGTGTTCATAAACATGTTATTGTGTAACCTTTTACATGTGGTATGCTAACAGGCAAAACGTATGGTTTTTACCATACACATCATACAAACTCTAATTTTCAAAACAGTTACTCTCAAATTGAACACAGAATCATCACAATAACCACGTAAACGTCATTCTAACCGCAGTTACTCTCACTCTTTAAGCACATAAACCTCATACTATGTACGACATTTTATACAAAACATTAAAACGTCATTCAAAGCACAGAAATTCTCATTCTAAAAATTGGAACGTTTATACCACACATAACCTGCTATTCAAAAAATGGAAGTTGTTACCAAACTATTTAAGCCATAAGTACTTAACTCATGAACTCTATTACTAAACAGTACACAGTATCACGTCAAATGTGGGAATTGTCATGCTTAGCAAAGGAAGTATCATATTTTAGACAGAAAATATTATTTCAAACATATTAAACACATCATTGTAATTTTAAACAATGATCTCTTATACATATTTCTAAAACTTGCATACTTAGCAAACAGGCTGTCATTCCAAACGCAGGAACTTTCATACTGAACAGGCGGTTTCAAATAAAACTTAGAAAACTATCTGATGAAATTCCGTGCATATAACAGGACCTCCCGTATCTAACAGAAGAATTATCATACTAACAACTATAATTTAAGACTTAAGTCAATAACTCTTACATTAAACGCTTAACACATTAATAAACATACTATTGGATTTATGAAATCGAACACAGGAACACAGGAACGATTTTAATAATATTCATTACATTACATGTGCTATGTGCATCACTGATTGCAGAAATACCATAGTCGCTATAAGCGCTCAAGAATCTCGATAAGAAATCGAGTGTTTTCTCAGCAATTTCAGGTAGCTTTGCGTTTGGCTACAGGCCGACAACTGGCGTGCTGATTAACGCGTTTACGTTTTCTATCATACAAATCAAATTGGTTACATTTGTAACAAAAGTTGATATGGTTACAAATATCTTTTAAATAGTAAATAGTTTTTGTTTTCTAGTGAGATCAAACAATAACAGGTATTTATAAACGCGTAAAAAATACGATCGAATTCCTTGTTTTATGTTTAAATACGACTTGTTTTAAAACTAGTGACACAGTGTTAATCTACACGACTGTTATCTATTCCAAGTATAACTGCTGTTTATTAAACTTTCAACGAATCACAAGTTAAGATAGAAAATAGATAGAAAAACCTGATTCTGCGTTTATATAGAAAAATTGTTAACCATTTTGGCCTGATTCAAGCAAATTACTTTTTTTCTATGACATAGGTAACTGACCATTTTCCGCCATTTGATTAACATAATACATAAACACGATTTTTCGTTTAATCTAAGTTACTAATTGCGTCATCAGGAAAGCATACTGATTATACTGATCTTGTATAAATATAATTAATTTTGGGCGAAAAGTATGATATCATTGATACCAAACCATACTAGCAGATGCTCTAGAAGTTGTACAAACTTATTTCAGATGTCAAGTATGTAAATGATTTTTATCTGGAAGTTGGACAGAACCATCGTTACACATACATTAATGGTGCGTATTTTTTATATAGCAACTATATCATAATAAACTATGATAATTGACCAGTTTCACAATACTGTCACTGTTGCTTTTTTAAAATATCACGTTTAACGTTGTCCTGCTCAGGTTCACAACACATTCTTAAAACTGAATACAAATATGCCACAAAACATGAAATGAACTATGTTCATAATGCCACATTGGAAATACCAGTTAACAATAACTCAGTGGCCTATTCATTTGGATAAAATGTAATAATTAATTACCAGGATAGATATAATTTAAGATTCAATGACCCAGGAACGAACGTTCACCTGCATCAAATTCGTAATTCCGTAATTCACTTTATAATTTTGATAAAACTTAAAACTTTGAAGTACCCCAGGTACGTAAAATATACTTAAACCTTACCGGCTTATAACGACTGTTCTCGAGTTTAATACTGAAAACGAAACAACGTTATATTTGAACAAAAAGACTTTTCGTTTACCAAACATTGACATGAATATGAACACAATTAATTTGAAAAAAAGCCGATAATTAAGAGTTAGGATTTCTGGGTACATTTAAGTATATATTCCGTACCCGGGAAACATATTAGTATACTTAAGAGTACAGGTTAATATTTAAGTAGTTCCTGAGCCGACAAATACCAATAAAGCTTTAGTTTGTGACAATCTGTAAGGACACATGAATTTCAAATTGAGTAATTGGCGTTAAATTAGTCCTAGAAATGACTTGACAATACCACTACTAGGAGAAGACATATGTTGTGTTTATGTTGGTTTGTATTGTGCTGTATTGTGCTGTTTTCTACTGTTTGGGCAATCGGTCACTTGCCTTAAATAAAGGACCAACTAATTGATTTTAATGAAAATTCAATACTGCTCCAGCAGCTGGAGTTTCACTTCTTCATATTTAATTACCATCAATATATTTAATGACAAGACATCGGCTACCTCTGTTATTAAGGATTTGTAGGCATAGTACCTGATCACAACGGGATATTCAGTTTTGCTGACCACAGGGGCCATGCAACCACATATCTATTAATAAAAAAGATTATTGATCGAACTTTGATAAAACACCGCGATACAAATTCTCAAACGAAGAGTGCCACAATGTGTGCAAACAACTGAATAAAACAAGTACGGTTATCAAGTACATTTATGTTAAATGTATATGTTGTATTAACACTTAACATGGGAAGTATTATTAATACTGCTTATTAAGCAATGGCATCGTGGGTTGAACATATCACTACGTCGCTGAATGTTGAAATCAGATTTCATTACCCTTATTGAATACTTTTAAAGGATGTCGGATGTGTCATCATTTGTAAAATAGTTCGCCCCTTTGGTGCAAAAAGGTACAATGTGACATTGAACTTAATAGGTACCGTTTTGCTTTAATGGGGCGATTTGTTTGTCTTTGTACATGTCGTGAAAATATAACATCACGCATTGCTCGTTAATATTGTTTCCCTGTACCTATGGTGCAAAAAATATACATTATACGCAATTGTGTATATTTCGGTAAACCCCACTTGTATATATGTACAAACAGCGATGATATACATTAAATCCTTTCAGAATTGCATACTGTTATCAACAATTATTATTTGTATCAAACTTTAGTAGATGCTAGGTGGTGAATAAGAGAAAAATACAAATCATTATTTGACTATATTTAGAGTGAAATCATAATGTTTGATCTTTTCTCTCTGCATTAGTGCAGCAGTCCTATTTTTGTGTTAAACAACGTCAATCAATAGATAACCGCAACAAAGGATACATTTACAAAAAAACACTTCAACGATGCTGTAATAAATGCATTTTCCACAATAACACTTTATCAATTAATCGTACAATGGTATGATATAAAATTACCATTCATTGATTTCAGTGTGATATTTTATTCTTATTTCATGAGTTATCATATTCAACAAATACCTTTACTCTTGACGGCTATGTGTGAACAATCAAATCAAATGAACTAATACAAACGATCTCACAATGTATTTCGTTGATAAAATGGATGAAATTAATTATACTAACGGACAACGCACGGCTGCATAAGTTGTTCGACCGGAAAAACGTTAATTACATAAACATGATGAAAGAAAGTTGATATATATTCTAAAAGCCTTAAATATATTTGTAAGATGTATATATGTATATATAATATATATATATATATATATATATATATATATATATATATATATATATATATGAATATATCCAATCAAATTTTTGCTATTAAATACATTACGAACAATCAGATAATATGTCAATATACAAATTGCATCGAAACAAACTATAATTGTTTCATATTATTGTGTATGTTTAACTAACAAATAAACTGTCTGAAAGGATTATTAAACTTTTAATGTTTAATGAACTGAGAAGTTATTTACCAATTGCATAGAAACATTCCATTACTGTTACTTTGGTTCTGTATATTGAATTAAACATTGTACTTTCTATATACCATCAAGGTAATACGTGCAATACAATTACTTGCAATACAACGACGATATTGTTGACTTGTTTGTAGTATTCCAACATGGTAAAGGTTTGCACAATACAATGACGTTTTATTTTCGCAACCATTGAGTTACAAACAAGGCAGATGATGTACAAGAATAAGACAAGTATTATTAGGAATTGTCTAAAAGATCACATGAATGGATTATCAATTAGAATGTAGCATTTACGTTAAACTGCAAATATATGTCATGGCACATATATACTTAAGACATATTTTCCATGTTCGAGTAAATGTTGCATCTTCACTGATTACTCTACAAAAATGCTATTAACTACGTATACGAATAGTACTCGTTAATGAAATGAAGAGAATCGACACAGCCAATATCCATATAGTAGGGCCTTATTAACTGAATTATGGTACATGCTCTTCTTATTTAAAAAACCTAGTTAAGTGTCGTTTAAAAATTATGTATACCATTATATTGTCCTTGTGCACAGTTCTTAGTTTATTTCATTAAGTAAGATTATGTTAAGTTTCATTTGTTATGCATACTTTCTTAATGTATAAAGGACTTGAAGTATAAATTGCTTTCATCATGGTGTGTATACTGTATATAATATCGATTAATAGTTTGGCACATATCAAGATAATAAAAATATGTTTACCCATTCTGTTTAAAAAATAAGAATTTTCAATTGATCATTAACGTAAGAAGTAACATTTTGGATTAATAACACCAATATACATCAATCTGCTTACATGCATCCTTAAAACAATATTTATTGTGTTTCTCGTGTCATGGACAGTTGAGACTGCATGTGACGTGATGACGCTGCAACTGGTGATGACAGTTGCGGAAATTGGAGAGATTCGATATTTATTAAAAGTGACGCGAATCTTTGTCATAAATAGTCTCACAAGTGCGAGTGTGGCATAAGTCACGTATACCAGCAGGAATTATACCCAATATTTGTGGAAAGTTGTTTAAATGATGTTCGTTTAATAAATATCCGCACATATTTCATTTACGAATCTTGATTTCCGCGCAAATTCCTGAAATATTTCAAGAACATGTTTATACTGCATCGCTTCACACGTCGCACATACAGTAATAATATATATGTTTAGTTATGTAACTTGCAAGAATAAAAACAACTACCAACGTAGGTTTATGAACTAAATGTCAAAGAAAAAATACAATAGTTTATTTCTGCAACAAAAAGCATTGTGTTGATGTATACAGGAAATGATTATTCAAATAAATCGTACCCTGAGTGACGCATGTTATTGACGATGAGCTCAGCGTATCGGACTCGACTTTACGCATACAAGCGATGGAGTGCCACTTTACATCAATGTAAGATACTTTAAAATCATTCACAATATCCTTGATGACCTCGAAAAAGAATTCCCATTGTACGCATTCGATTTCTCAAATGGGTTGAGCATTTAAATAGTTATAAAGTATCATCTGTTAGATATTGGCTAAATAAAACTCAAGAAGAATGGAGTGAAGAGAATGTTTACTAAAAATAACAGTAGTATTGTATTTCAGGCAAGTGACCAATTGCTTACAAAACAAAATGTGACTTTCGTTCATACTACTGAATACACTCATGCAATTGATTAGTTAATACACGCAATTCGGAAACATTTGTATTTGGGAAAGACACAGTAAACATTAAACAGAAATAAAACATGCAATTGTCCCTTGACACTCATTAATGTTTCTACAAGAGATAACTCATAAATTAAAAAAAATATATGTTTCACATCGCTATTGAAGTACAGAAGCATTTACCAACAATAGTCATAATAAATGGTTAACCATGCTAGTTTTCCCAGATAATGAAGCTCATGATTAATATTGACAAACAAAGACATCACTGACATATTTTCATACAAATGATAAACATGATTAACAATGAGCGCTAATAGGTTGCGTTCGCCATGGTGGAAATAAAAGCGATACGATGGCGATAATAACCAGCTTCAAATACAGCAGTGGAAAAGGTTGGAACGCAGTGGTCTATACTATAATGTGCCGCGTTAAGAAAGCTTAACATTTACTAAGCTTTCATGGAAACTTTTAGGTTAAGTATAATACAAAGAAATGAACTTTTAAATATAGTTAAAACGTAAATACCCTATCGAGATCATTCGGAATCATTACAAATAAGCCTTTGTTTGGATGATAGAAATTTTATTAACAAATGGACCTAATGATCTGTATACGCATTCAGGTTATGTTACATTGACTTAACTCTACTTATCGGCATTATACAAAGCCACAGTTGTAAACTGTTACATTCAGTTTCCTGCTGTTTTCTTTTCGGAACACAACTTTTTCTTCTTTTTTTACTAATACAATAAATACATTATATATACACTCACTTGAAAACCCGGTTATTCTAATAAAAATTAAACAAACATAGACCAATACCATTACACCATACCGAAATGCACGATATACATATATAATATTTTCATACAAAACCAATCCGTTTTCCGTTTCTTAAATACAACATTATCTTATTCAATTGAAATGTAAGTTTAATGATAAGTTTTAGAACAAACATTTAATATGGACATTGATGCAGGCAAAATTATGTATAGTTAATGTTTTGTAATACCTTACTCTGAGCTCCTATACTACCTATTGGCAAACCGGTTTAGATAAATACACTTTGAACGATATTATGCAACGAAATTTATTGAGGTTAATTTGTATTTTCTAGGTGCACGAGTAAGATTTGTTTATGCTTTCAGAAGAATTTCCCCCTTTGAATGCCTATTTTTGTCACGAATATTTCTTACTTACCTTGTTGAAAATATGAAAATATGTATGTGTATGTGTTGATTCGGTTTCATAATATCAGCCCTGTGTAAACAATAGTAAAAAGAGAACAGTTTTCAATTATTTCAAAATAACAACTACTTCCAAGAGAGCCTACTGAAACAACTTAAACATTATCCGCAGCTCACATTCTTAACACATGAATGATAAAAATAACTCTTAAAAACGACCCACGAACACACATTCTAAACACAGCAACCCCTTTACCTGTCACACATACTTCATGAACAGTCGAGCCTTCCGAGTACGTCAAAGAAACTTTATAGTCAACAGTCTTATGAAGAGGTAAGCATTATAGTCAATATATTGTTATGTTGATTTAAATAGTTTATTTAGATACATAGCTCACATGATAGTTTAAAACTTAAGAGGGACCATATTTATGTGTAACTAATATCGTTAAAGCCTTATTTCCGATACTAACGACACATGTGCACTGAACGTATATGTATTGTTTTAGATGAACGCGTCACGTTTTGCATTCAAGTTTGCATGTTATGTGTACATTGGTGAATTTGAGAACAATCGTTTAATAGGTGCGTTGGATTTATTTTAGTTCTTTGGTAAGTGGGAGGTTCGGCTAGCCTTTAAACCAGTTTAAACAATCACTACTTTTCAGTTCCCGTTCTAAGGCGTTTAATCCGGTTTTAATGAGTGTATGTTTATAGTTGGATTTTTGTAGCAAATGAACACGAATTGCACTTCTGTTAGAATTTCTTTTTTTACTACATTTATGTTGCGCTCTTTTTATACAGTACGTGCGTTCAGAGGCGAGAGGCGCTTCACATTATTTCCCTGATCACTGGGTCATAAGGCATCCGTTAACATTCGGCACAGTATGCAGCCACGGCACATTGGCGTATTTACCTCATAGGTACCCATTTATACACCTGGGTGGATAGGAGCAAATGTGGGATACATTTCTTGCTCAGGAAATATTCCAGCGGTCAGGGACCTCTCGATCTTTAAGCCAGCGTTCTACCATTAAACCACTGCTTCTTGAGTTTCGTTGCCTTTTTATGTGCATTTAACGTGAACTGAACGTAACTGCAGATGGTTAGTTGTATCGATGTTTTAATTCCATTATCTCTGCGTATCTCTAATTGAAGAAACAGCGTGGTCGTTATGAGCGCTCACGAATCTCGGTAATTAAGCGAGGGTTTTCTTAGCAATTTCATGCAATCAGGAATTAAGCTACAACTGGCGTATTGAGGAATGCATGAACCTCTTCAGTCATACCGCCTGAATCAGCTATACATACGTGTTGCAATATTTGTTATGATTACTTTTAATGCATTAACGTTTGTATTTCAACAAATGTAAATACTATGATTGGTTTATTCTGTAATATATTCCCTGTTTAATAGCTTAAACGAATTCACTATAATAATGTGATAATAAGATTAAACGAACATCAATTTGGTTACACATTAATATAAATACATTTGTTGTATATTGTTTATAATTTAAAATTAATCCAGAATATCCTTGTAACCTTTATGTGTGTACACATTTGATTGTTCCTTCAGCCTCTCTATTGATCAACGACGGATAATTAATTGATTTTGTTATACATGGAATGATTGTTTTCATTATTGTTTTCGGCATTAATAGCAATTCCCAAAATCGTTTGTGTTCCTTTAAAAACAAAAACAAATAATGATACCGACCTTCTACTATGCTATCAAACACGTAGTGTTAATGTCTTGACCGTCACACAAGGTGCATGTCGAGTAATGGATGTTCAGATGTCAGATGTCTTTGTGGAAGTGATGCTACGATTGTGGTGGTTTATTTAAGAATTACAGGCTTATTAATAGTTGGAATTATGGCGCCTGTGAACAGACTGCGACAGTTGCTATAACCATCAACATTATAATACTGTTTAAGGTATTTATGTGGTCGATCCTATGAAGATCGATACATTCATCTTCATTTTCTAAGCAATTATTTGTTGTGGTATGCTTAATACGCACATTATTCCTTTTTGGCATGGACTGTCCAATGCTATCAGTTTTAATAGTGATATAAACATTTCCCTATTAACCTACGACACGCTTATCCTGTATACATATTTGTACGATGGAACAAACATTATGAACGCTTTTTGCAAACAAATACTGCATTTGATTTGTAGTGTATAATCACGTTTTAGCACGTACTCTACAGAGGTTTTAGTAATAATGAAATATGTTAACACTGCAATGTGTTTACCAAACACACACCAGTGACTGTATCTACATTGGATGAAGCAAACTTGTGAGCATTGCACGCCCTGTAAATGATTTGTTGACGAATATCAAACAGCGCAACCATATTCACGTAATACAGTTTTCCTTCAGATGAGTATTGCATAATAAATAGAATTACCGACCGAATACTAATGAAAGCTTTCCCAACATTTAACAGAGTTTCTAAAAAAATGAAATCACAACGTTTAACTTACATCGACGAGTGCACTTTCAGAAATATTGTTTGCATAACTTAAAGTTTGAGTTTCTGCGTAAGTTAGGTTTCGTAGACAAACCATACTGAAGAAAGCAACACGGAGTGCTGAATAGTTCATATAGACGTTAAATAGAAGTTACTTAACAAAATACCATAATTTGATGACATGCGATTGAATAATACTAAATTTTGCAAACGTGTGTGTTGTTTGAATTTCTTCTGCTCGTCATATTCTTAAATATGTGTGTACAACTTTTTAAAATATGTGCATGTATACATATTTAACACATGCCGTAACAATTCACTACATTCATCGTAATAAAAATGAGTTGTTCACGATTTATATGTGCGCCTTTGATCAACGATTTCAATTTAAAAGGAAAGCAAACACATGATATTGCAATAAAGACGAATATTTAACAATTGTGAAAGTGTCCATGTTCATATTACATGTATTGATGCATTATACTTGTCAATAAACAGTATATTTTCCATAAATGATACACACACATAATATCAATCATTATTCATCAATAATATACTTGTATGCATTCATCGTATACACGTACTCGATTTTTGTTCAGTGCTTAAATTAACTGCAATGCGTTGGGTGATATCACATGTTAAAAAGTAGGGATGCAAGAGGTTAACCGGTTAACCTACCGAAACGACCAGTTAACCGGTTATATTTTCGGGAAAAGGTTAACCTGGAAAAAATATTTGATTATGTTTTTTTCATGGAATAAATCGTACGATTTTACTTTTGCGTGAGACATACTGCCAACTTGCGCTGGCTACTAGTTAAAACAACATGCCGCATCGACGGTAATAAATAACGTGTCAACAATCAAAGTAATAAAAACAATAAATCAATATCTTTGTGATAACAAATAGGGGGTACGTTTTGATAACTGACGCTATTGTTTTGGTTAACTCGCGAAAATATAACTAGCGAATTGCAGGGAGTCGGAGCAAGTAGCGAAGACGTAATTGGCAAGTTTATTGAACTCGCGATAAAAAAACAACAGTTGAGACATTGGACGTTGTTTTGTTTACCAATATCCAAAGAAAGCGATACGACGGACGCGAACGTTATATAAGCGGCCCAACCAAAAACAGTTAATAGCACGAGAAAATGAACATAGTGTAGTTATTTAATTTGTTACTCCTTTGCATTTACGCAGGAAAATTAAATCAAATATATAGCATACATTTACAAAATTGTTAAAATAAATTGTATAAAACATTTTATTACAAAACTGGCATGTTAGCAACGCAAGCGATTGAAAATTTCTTTTGTTTCTACCGAGCGGTGCGAGCGGTATGACATTTTTGACGTACTTTTTAATCATTTTAACTACGCATAAGGCGTTACGGTTAACCGGTTAATAACCGGTTATGGATAAAGGTTAACCGGTTAATGATTTTTGTAACCTCTTGCATCCCTATTAAAAAGTCGTCAATATCGAACGATATTGAAAACACTTACACCCAGCAGAAGTGGCAGACACTGCAAATGTTGTATAGTTTGATATCAGATGCCCAGTATATTACTGAGTATTGTCTTTAGTTTAATTCAGCGGAAAATTATAATATTTTGAAACACTACTTATTTTTTAGCACAATACATTAACTTTTTTTAAATAATAAAATGGTAACATACAAATATTAACGTATGCAAGAAAAATCGGAACAATGATTGGACATATGTATATATATACATATAAGAAAGATATATAGAGAGTCCGTTTGATAACTACACACAGAGAAGTTAGTTAACTTGACATTTATATAATAATGATCAAACCTTGCTCCATCAATCAGGCCGTTATGTACCATACAATGCAGGACGATGCAGACACCAATACAATATTCAGTAGTTTGTGATAGATTTCACGATTTTTATCAAAATGCGTAATATTGTTAAATGATATAAAAACTACTCACCTGCTAAATTGCTATTAAAATTAACCAAATATTCCGGCCATAAGAGCTTGTGAATCTCATTTTATATATGTGTGTGTGTGTGTGTGTGTGTGAAATACAACTTGTTATGTATTAAGAGTTTTGGCTCTGGTAACGGATTTGTTTTATTGCCATGTAACTTTAAAATGCCCTTAAAACATCAGTTTCGTATTCGCGCACCTATTTTGCAAAATACCATTCATTCTAAAACTCAATCACAACTTTACAAAGAACATTGTTTATTTCCTTATATTAAGTTGTTACAATTTCACCTTAACCTCCACAGAAATGATTTTTTATCATTAATTGGTTTACGCATAATTATCCAAAATCGCCCTTGTAAAAAGGACAATTTAAACATTGCGTTATTCACTAATTCACGCCGGATATACGGATACTTTGATAACAGATGGCACTTCGATACCAGATAACAACAAAAGCCACGCGCAAGAGTTGAGTTCTTCAGCTTTTTTGCATTTATGTTATGTTCATTTGGTTTTCAGACACGTAACATTGTTTGGTCGAATAATGGTATAGTACTTCGTATTGCGGAGCAAGAACGTCGTGCAAAAGAGGATTATAAAAAAAGAGATAAAATTTCATCGATAATCGTCATGAATTGAATGATCAGTACGTTTTACAACAAAATAAAAAAATACTTGGAAATAAATCAAGAACGTGCCAACTAATCAAAATAGAAGTTCAATATGTCCACTAGTGTTACAACATGTTAAATTTTAGTTGAATAACGTATTTGAGAAAATTCAAATGTTTTAAGAGTCGAATTCCAAATTTTCATGGACACTTGTTTTATCGATCATTTCAAAGACATTGGCATTTCGGGTGGTGCGGTGGTCTAGTGGTAACACACTGGCCTACCAGTTCAGAGGTCCCCGGTTCAATTCCTGGCCGGAGCACTGGAAATGTCATAACTGCTTAAATTGTTTCCCACCATCTACAGATGTACTGGTATGAAACCCAGGTAATTCTCGCGTGTATCAGTGCTATACATTGAGCACGTAAACGAACCAAGGGATCTATTCGCAAAGAGCTATGGTATCGCACCCGGATTCCTTGTATCTCAATACTGTACCTTCTGCTTGCTGTCTCTTCAGCAAAAACCAAAGGACCCCATTGGAAATAAGTGCTTGCACTTAATGGGTTATCCTTGACCGCAAGGTCAAAAGAAATACATACATACGTACATTCGATTCCAGATAACTCGACACTTTTTACCAGATATAACACACTATTTTTAGTGAATCAGAAATGCAGAATTCGCTGTGGAATACTGCTATAGTAAGCAGGCAATAAAATAAAAATGTATGTACTGACGTAAATTAAAAACGAATTACCGAAGCATGTTCTTAGCTCTTTGGAATATGATAATAAAAGGGAAAGAGAAGCGTAAAGCTCAATATAAAGGGAGTTTTCCAATCTCTTAAATGTTGTGGCTACGCATGAGTATAGTCTCCATGATGCAATTCAAATGGGCACCAATGACAATGGATTTTATGAGGTGTATTGGCCGCTTTAAGACCCCTTGCAATTATTTTCGGTCGTCACTTTAAATATATTACTTCAGAAATAAGAATTTGAATCTTATTTAAAATTTGCTATAATAATATTAATTATATAAATTATTAGTAATAATAGTAATAAGATTTTTGTAAACGAACAACGCCATTGGTTATATTGTACATATATATGTAATTACGCTATGCATAGATTCCCAATATGTCGGGCTTGACAATGCAAATTGATTCGTACTTCAAAAAGTTTGGTAAGAATAGCCATAATATACATGAATGCATTTCAGGTAGAAGATAAAACTCGGTTATCGAAGTGCTCAATTTGTTGAAAGTCTTTGTTATCCGAAGTGTCCTATATCAAGAATCAAAGTATCCGCAACTTCATGAATACCACCTATTAAAACATGTCTATCTTTGTTTATATTTAATTGAATACTATAAAAATTTCAGCATTTGAAGCCCAGTGATTGCTCTACATGCTGGAATTTCAAACAATTTCTTGCAATATATCTAAATAGTTTTATTTTGTTGAAATGTTTACTGTTCATCCAGTTTATGCTGTTTTCCGACCGAATTTTCTATTTTTTGGGGGAAAATCTACAACTCTTCCGAGATGATTTTCTTTTGCAATATAACAGGATAAACCATTTATAAACTCGACCATGCGCCTTGTCTAACGAACTTATCTTTATGATATAACTTTAAAAAAAACTGATGAACTTACCTCTCGCGCGTGAATACTTGTAAAAATGTTTTTGAAAATTACATCAGGATAATAGTTTGTAGTGAATAGCCGGTACTGAATACACAGTTGCAATTTGAAACACAGAAAGGATGTTTTACGTAATCGGTAGTATTTCAGAATAAGATCATGCAGTTCTATGGGGTTTTCATTCCTCTGCATAACCTTAGTGGTGATAGCTGTATCCTATAACTTAAATATGTGAATGTTACACGTGTCGAACCGTTATTCCCATGCTTGAAGCGATTTAGTGTTCGACATCAAGCGATGTTCGAGCATAATCTTTGTACCGTTGTTTTATAACCAAATGCACATTATCAACTTTCGGAAAATCCGACTTGAAGCGCATCTTAATAACTAATTTAAACAGTTGGATTCCTATTTTGTGCGTAACTCATTATCATTATATGCACGTTCAAATGTTTATCTTTATTGGAATGCACGTTTTTATGATGTAACAAAACCGTGGTATCTTCAATGCACCCATTTTATATATCTTTTATATTGTTATCCTTCTTACGTATCAAATACGGTCAATGAAGTCACTTTGAAAAGGAAGGCCTGCTAAAGAAACCATCAATGTTATCAACATTTAAATACAAAAAATGCAAGTTGCACATGTTGGCAATAAATCTTATATACATAAAGTCAGCTTCATGAAGATATTATTAGTATTATTATTATTATTATTATTATTATTTAAAATTCTATTATTATTATTATTGTATTTGTAAATTTTATTTTATTTGTATTGTGTAATATATTTAATATGATTCAGAATTTAATCCTGTAAACATCGTAATTTCATTTCGAATATATCCGTAAGAATAGAAACCTCATGAATGCACTTAATAGTATATTCTGATTACCGGTAATCACTCTTTTACTATTTAACCAGACAACAGCCCAACGTTATTTCGATTTGCGCTGAACATAACCTCGTATTTTACTCGCAATTAATACAACAGATTTTATGTGAATAACTGCAGAAAACATTTAGTCGTTGTGAGCGCCCTATAATCTCAGTAATTAAGTGCTGTATTTCTGAGAAATTGCATGTGGCCTGTGGCTGCTGTCCGAAAAATGGCCTGCTGTGAAACGCGTTTGCATAAAAAAAATTAAAACAGCTGAATTTGCCTCAACCTTTTTGTTTACAAAACAACAACAGCATGTGCACCCGGTCACGTTATCATTTAAAATACATTTTGTTTTAAATAATTACTCACATGTGCATGTATTTATACACTAGTAAAGTATACGATCTAATTTCGTGTTTTTGCTGCTTAAATACTTGTCTGATATGGCTTCACATTTTTCCAGGTTAAAATACGTGATTTACCTACACAATGAATATAAATAAGATATACAAATCGGACTGTGTAAACATATTTATGAAATAGTTAAAACGCTAAATATATTTTTCGGTTAGAACGTTTACTGTAAATAGTTCATTATCGCTCAATACAATAATGTCATCCTTCGTTTAGCAGTTAAAGTGATATTATGGGTATTTTTTACTATTGAATTGATCTTAAAAGAATTATCAGGTCAAAAGACTTATTTAAAATGTGGTTACTGACCAATCATCTGCAACTCATCATGCTACCAGTTGTTTATAAACACATATATTATATTCGATATTTAACATGACTAACCCAATTTTTTTAGCCAAATTGATCCGTAAAACAAAATAGTGTTTTTGTGTCGTATGAACGAATCTGCACTAAAACTAGATTAAGACTCACATCGTGAATCGATTCATTTCTGTCGTCAGTTGTCAAAACGAAAGTACGGTTTATATTCAAATGCATTAGTTTTCTCTTGCCGGGATATTGTTTTAGTGTGTTTTAGTGTGTTGATGCTGCATTAACAAATATACGAGTATGTGAAGTGAAAAATAAAATAAAATAAACAACGGTTGTGATAGACACCTAAAAACTGTAGAATGCCCATAATATCACTTTTAAAATGCCAATATTTTCATAAGTTATGGTTTTCCGTCGGTCAAAGATAAATACTCTTATTATGTTGTTCGCTAACAGTTTTGGCTGAGAGTATATGACCGCATTATAATTTGTCAATATTATCCATGCGCGTGTTTATTTTGTTATACAACATGTGGCAATATGTGGTTTGTCACACCCGTGCGCCTGCCAGGTATTAGATTCGCGAGATGTTTGCGTTGAATTGATTCTAAGATTGTGAAGGCTTGTATAAATATAGTCAATTGTTGTTTTGGATTTATATGTCTGTATATTTCTGTAAAGGTGACCACAAGCGAAGACGAATAACGCAACTATATATTTTTTAATTTAGTTTTTATAATTTGAAGCATATTTAACGGTATATATTTTACTAGTGTTAAACGTATTTTTCGTCTTTTCAAGCGAAGTACAATTTCAATCGCCTGACACTCTTTGCATGTACTTTAAAAATAATTTACTTTTATCATATTTATTTAACCCACATTTAGTATATTGCGTATTGTGCTGTTTTTTTTTTCGAAATGATATGTGGCTGGGAACGAGACTTTGACCCATATTGCGCTGACGTCGTTCCGAGAAAAACGACTTTAAGTTGTGACTACCGATTCGCGCACTTTGTGAACCAATTTGTTTAGCCACTAAAATTAGTTTTATGTATAAGTAGGACCTACAGCAAGGTCGTTTTGTGCGAGAAGTGATAAATAACCGTTTGTTCTTTTGATTCTTGATAGTTGTTAAAATTTACCTCAGATTATATTACAATGATTAGAGTAATTAGAGATTCGGCACTTGTCAAATCCTGCTTTCGGTCAATATAGGTTGTTCTTAGTTTTAAAGTTGTTTTCTTCAACCAATATAAAACGTTTGTTTGAGGGATGAAATTTAAATTAGAAATAATCTATTGAAGCAATCATGATGTATGTATGATTATTTTTTTTTTGCTGTCAAAAGGAAGATATAAGACGATTTTTCCAATCAAAAGTGGTCGAATTGTAACAAACTTCTCATTTACTATTTGTTTGTTGAACTTTCCTGTAATGGCAGTAATAACATTTCGTTGAGAATGTTTTGTGCATGTATTCTTCTCTCTTTTCCATTTTCACTTGATGTGTTTTAAGATATTGTATACCAGTTGATTAGTTGACAGTAGATACACTGTGAACTGAATAGGGTTGTATAATAAAGTGCAATTAACAAATTTCTGTGCAATCCCTCTATGACATGTACAAAATAACATTTCCATTGGAAGTGATAACACAATTAAAATGTTTCGACAATGTGATCAATTATATTTGATGATGTTTATCAGTATAAATTTAAATGTTTCTATTCTTGTCAGAAGTTTGAGTTGTAAATGTTTATATTCATGGTTGTGTTCAAGATCAGATGAAAAAGAAAATATTTAGCGGTAAAATGTTGTCTTAGCTGCATCTGATGGGTCAATTGTTTCAGCCGAAAATACAAATCGAGCAACGTGACAAAGTGTGAACATTAAAACAAAAACTCATTATTATCAGGTTTCATTTGACTTACATCCTGCATTGTATACCGTAAATGTGTTTAGCATGTATAAAGTTTTTTTCTGTAATTAAAGAAAAGCTTATCCTATGCAAAGTGATGAGGATGTTTTGTTAAAAATACAGCAGTAGTTTTTGTTCCGAGTTCCAAGGCGGTGAACCAAGCTTTATTATTCTATGTGTTTATGTTGTTTCGTACTGTTTTGACAATTGGCCACTTGCCTTAAATAAAGGACCAGCATAGTGCATATAATAATACTGCAAAACTGCTCCAGCAGCTGGAGGTTCACTTATTTATATTTAAAGGAAAATGTATTGTGTTACAGGATAGACACACTTTACGCCCTTAATGCAGCAGTAGTCTCAAGGAGAATATAATCGTGTAAACACCTTAGTGAATCGTTGTTTCAACGCTTTCAATAAGTTAATATTTACTACATCCATGATTAGGTATTAAAAAACCTAAAACATTATATTAGTGTTTTAATTTAGAACATTGACTATGCTCTATTTTCTGGGTTCAGTGTTAATTCTGAACGAAAGAAGACTATTTTCATGTTATATTATAAATAGGTTGTTAAAGTGTTGTGTTATCTTCACCAGTATCAAGTTTGAAAAGACAAAAATAACAATGAAGAAGACGATTGGATATCAAATTGCTTGTATTTCTACGAAATTATATATAAGTAGACGGTCTCCGTTGTGTGATGTACATATTTATGAGCTTGTAGAAGGATGCTTATAAGTAATAAGTCATTTATATATTTGTATGTTATTGCAGATCTTCAAATATGAATTTTGCCAATCCTTATGCAAAATCAGCTTACCAAGTTTACATCTTACTGTCAGTTTGGACATTGTGTGGATAAAACTATGGGATACAAAATACATTTTAATGACATGCATAAATTTATGGTACATACAATCAACTATGAGTACCTTATGTTGTTTTGTAATCACCTTTTCATCCAAATGTTAACACAGAAAGCATGTTTAAGTATGATTATCATAATGTAATATAGTGTACCCTGTATACATTTTTGTTTATTCTACACAATACGTTAGATACATTATACAATCTTGTTTCATGATTTATGATAATAAACTCACTGTACACTGTATTGTATGCCTGGTATTTGTTCTAAAATAATTTCAGTAATACTGTTGTAGCTATATTAACATCAATAAATGTGATGTTAATTTATATGTTCATGTTATGTGTACCGGTATATTATTTTTGTACCGGTAAACAAACATTTTGTTGTTTTAAGTTCAACGTATGGTGATGAGTGCCATGACATATGTAGTGTTAATTGCTTTAATTGTGTAATAGTTTTAAAGCATTTGTTTGAACCTCTAAGTATGAAATGAGTGAATTTTGGTTTCTATCTACACTTATGCTGAGATTAATAATATATTGACAATAAATACATTGTCAATAACAAATATCACGTATATCAAAATGACAATTTACTATTTCCATAGCGACTGTTACTTAATTAATGTTGTCTCACGAATAAGATATATCGTTGAACAAAATAAACAAAGTAAAATTGCTAAATACATATCACAAAATATTACATTCAAGATACACAACATAAATTGTGTCATGATCAGTTATTTATTGCTGTGTCAAGTTGGTAGCTATACAAAATCTTCAATTTCTGAATACACACGTATTTCTAAAAATGTGCATACATTTTTAATATTATAAAAATGGTTACGATGTCCCATATCTATTCAGAACTTATTTTGTAGAATGTGCTGTTATGCTTTGTCTAACATTCTTTAAAATAGTAACACATATGAAAAAAAAGTTTGTGTATATGGCAACCAAGTGTATTTAATGATTTATCATACTACAATTAATTATGTAAATTGTGCTAAATTAAAGGCATCGATATACGCGAACAATGGGGTTATTATCAACACAAACGGGTCAGCATAACATGGAATGTTAATCGTTGAATTAAAACGTAATTCCATACAAAACAGCTCTATTGGCGTTTGTCACAACCAATCGCATAACTTCGTCATTTTTTGAACTGGATGCTCAAATTTAGGATATGTATTATCACGAAATGATATCATATGATATGTGTAACTGGAAAAGGTCATATTTGTTTATCAGATGGGTCAAAATCCCAGTCCTTTCCACACATTGTTTTTTTACGTTTTGCAAGTTGAATATTATCTGCGTTTGAAGTGATCAACATAAATGAGTAATGCAATGTAGAGGCAGTGGTTTGACCGTTGCTACTTTTCTACTCTAGACTGATTTGTTTTAAAATATTTCATTAGCGTGTTAATAATTATTAGCGATCACTTTCCAAAGGAATATTTAAGATGGTGCTAAGCTTGTTTGTTTTTTATTACGCTTTTATTAATGTAAGTATTCATATAATAAACTATTCTGCTTTTCTCACGAATAACTCATATAGATTATGCTTTTGACAGATACACTGGTTTCTGTCTGTAATCAAGAATACCAACAGATTATGTTTTTGACAGAACATGGACACAAATTATGTATATGATGAATACATCCAGTAAATAGCGGGTGTAATAGACAGGTTGTACAGTTTGTTCCCTGGTGTAAATTGTTTTTCTATTATAAAATGGTTTTAAGTGGCAGTAATGTTCTTTACATTAACGCATGTGTTCTTTCTAATTTAAACTCCAATTTGTTTTCGAAGACATAGTTGTCGGCATTCTTTAAATATCACAAATAGCATACAGTTTCGTGCTCGAGCATATTGTTCTCAAATTAATATTAAGAAATTACATAGCGGATGTAGTAGTTTTATAACAATGATTTATTCACTTGTCCCTTAAAACTCTTGCACGGAAACTGAAATAAATATGTAATTGTCATTATCAATATTATTGTCCAATTATCCTAAAAGCATCACACACAGAATAAAGCGTCCTTTATAGCGTAGTTTAACGGATGATGTCGAAATGCCCAATTACACAGAAATAAAGCGTGGTTGTAAAAAAGTAAAAACTAGGTTCATGTAACTAATTGAATACAAAATCTGTCCTTCCTGCTCACAAATCATCTTAACGATTATAATTTCACAATTCGGGGTCGGAATCGTATATTCTTAAAATATTGTTGACTAAATCAAAATGCACAAACTGTAAAGATTTAATACGCACAGTAACATAACACTATCGCAAAACCGGATATTCCAAAGTTGGCATCTGTGACAAATCTGTCGACGAAATATGTTAACAACATAAATGCCGCTTCTTTTTGTATCCAATGTTTGCAGTGTAGTATGTATAAAACAATATCTAATATAACAGTTAGTTCAAATAAAAACGATTTTTTAAAGTGGCGATTTTTACACATTGAATTGTTTGAGACCAACTACAAACTTTAATTGTTTAACGTATATAGATCACGTAGAGTTAAATATAGATTTTATTGTGGATAATACGTTCCAAACTTAAGTGATCAGAGAATAATATAATCGGTTGATATATTTCAAAAGAAGAGAATGCATATCTGTAAAGTTCGCATTCCTGTTCATTATCTAACCATGTGAAACACTGTAACTATTTTAAAAACTAGTGTTCAGCAAAGTGTTCTGGTTATTGTTTAAGTGTTGAATAATAATACCCACAATTAAAGCACTTACGTGTACGATCTCCGGCTATTATATTGTTAATAGTATGTTTACCGTACTTCCTTTATTTATCAATCGTATTGTATAATCTCATTATCTTAGAAACATATTCGAATATCAATCTTTATCGGAACGCACGCTTTTATGATTGTATCTTTATAGTATCTACAAAGCACTCACGTCTGTATCGTATCATGCTGTTAACGTATTACATACGGTAATTCACGTCAACGTTCACGGTTAAGCATGTTACACAATCATTCAATGAAATCGGCATTATTTAAAAAATATATCCCATGTATGTTGTATCAATAAAATCACTTTTATAACGATATGTTAACTAGAGATTCGCCAATACATGTTCTTATTACAGGTACATTTGCACTGCTTATACGGATATACACGCTTTCTTCTAACGATCGCTTATTATGCGAAACGAACGTTAACCAAAATAAACAATGTATTCTGATACTAGTATGCTTTTTGCCGGTATAAGCATAAATTACTGCAAGCACCAAAAGTAGTTAAATCAGTGCGAAGTCCTCTAAACATATTATTGTGTAACCTATTATTCATGGTCTGTGGACAGCCAACACGTAACGTTTAACTCATAGTTAACATAGCCACTCTATTACTAAACACACCAACTATCAAACTAATCACAGCAACAAACTCTAATATAAACAAATTAACTATTTGTCTAAACGAAGAAACTCTCATACTAAATAAAGGAACTATAATACTAAACAGGGGAAATCTGATACTAAACACAACACAGGGCCTCCCATACGTAACACATATCTAACACAAGAAAGCTCTTTTTTACACATCATACTAAACACGTATCTTCTTCACGTAACACTTGATATCCCATTTCTAATATAGGAACCATAAAGTTTAACACTTGAACTATCATGCTTAACATATTAAATTTCATTCTAAGCATAGGAACTTTCATAATGCAGAAATGACTAAAATATTAAACGCAGTCAACATTATTATGTCTTATACTAAACACAAGTATTAAATTACCTACAACTGGGACTCTGATACTGAACACATGAACGAGCTTGACTTACATGTCAATACAATTTGTGTTATTTCGAAAACAAAATTAAAGTTAGTATTATTGCTTTTATTGCTATAATATTCCAATGGGTGAGTATCTTTTATCTCATATAACACCTTAATCACATTTCAAAATTAAATTAAGACTAGAGACAACATGTATGCACATTATGATAATCGAACCCATGTGTGTTGATAAAGCAAACTATTTTAATCTAATTAGAACATGGCTAAGCGTTGATTAACGGACGCTGAACGTAACGGCAAAACAGTGATATGTGTGTTTGATTTGTATGTTATCTGTGTATCACTGATTATAGAAACACCGTGTTTGTAATTAGCGTTAGAGAATAACTGTCAATAAACATGGTATTTCTCAGCAAGTTCACGCAATCAGGAAATTAAGCTACAAACTGACAATTGGTGTTCCGTGGATTACGTTTTAGTTTGTGTTCATACAACTGTTATTGGTTTCATTCATAACACAAGTTGACATGCTAACACTGTGCACAATATATTTTTAAATTTCAAAACATTTCCTAGTCGAGTAAGTTCAAGCGATAGCATTATTCATAAACGCGTTACAATTACGATATAATTTCATTTTTTATTATGTCTGACTCTTTTTTGTAAAAAAGTGAACCAATGTTAATTTTAAGGGCTTTAGCTCGCTGAAAAGTGTGTATAAATACGTCATCCAAAACTTATTGCACATCAACAGTCGATAACAAAATAAACCTTAATGCATGTGTTGCATGTGTTTTGTTTTGTAAATAGTTAATGCTCATACCAGATGATCGTATCCTGTTTCATTGATCTCAAACCTATGCCGATAGTTCTGCCTTTCAAATATCGATACGATGTTGTTTTTTTTCATTTTTGAACTATTTTTGTTGATGATCTTTGATCCAATCATCGATGCCTAATAGTGTATGCGTCTGTCTCATCAACCTTCGTTTTCTGGTTAATCCATGTATGCCTAGTGGACTATCCCATCCTTCTAAATTGGATCAATTTATGTCCAGGGTTAGGGTTAGGGTTAGAGATGTCTAGAATATTATATTTATATTTAATTTATTTCTTACAAAAATTATTTTAAGCAAACAGCGCAGACCCAGATGAGACTCCGCATGATGCGCTTTTTGCCAAGGCCTTTTTTCTAGACGCTAGGCATAAATGGGTTAACATATTCGTAGTATCTTCTGCTAGGTTGTTATTTTCGTGTTTCAGTTATCGACTGTTTTGTAAATTGTATTTGACCCAATTAGCAATGCCCACTATTTTCTGCGTACTTTTTGTCAATAAATGATATAAATTTACAAAGGTCATTCTACATGTCTGGTCACCAAAACTTGGTATAAATGTGTTGCCCGTCACAAGAGGATGCCTGCCATGTATGCTTCAGATGATATTGTTGAAGTATGATAATATTGTGGAAATATTTATTTATTTTTTCTGTTATAATCACTTGCTTATTAATTGGTGCTATGGACAAGAACAAAACACTTTAAAATAAACCGCATTGACTAGTTTACTGTTTTGTGTGTTTTATTGAGATGATATTGTTTCATCCTTCGTGGCGTTAATACCTAAATTCAGCTATTGTCTATCAACATGTCATGTGTGTTTATTTTACAAAACATAAGTATATGGACTCATTCTTCTACGTTATCAAACACGTAGTGTTGATGTGTGGCCTGTTACATGTGAACGCCTTCCAGATATTGGATTGACAAGATGTTTTTGTTTAAGTGGTATTAAGATTTTTGAAGATTGTATAGATTTATATGTATTGTTCTAAGAAAGACAGCCTCGTTCATTGGTATTTAATGGCTACACTCAAACACGAACGCGTCACTACCAATAAACATCATTTATTATTTTACTGGAAGTGCTCCTTCGGAAGATCATGATGATAAGAATGATTGCTGCATATAATCCATGATACATATTAATATAAAACGAAACTCTTAGGGATGCAGGTATTGCTATGTAGTTACCCATAATGGCCTCAGCCTTTCATATTAGTTACAAATATTTACACGATAAAACCAACACCCGCGTTCATTTTTCGCAAACATATCGTAGATAATGAAGTGGACACTCACGTTTTGAGCACGTACTCTACACAAGATGTAGTATGCATTTGCGTGCTCAATATTGGAATGTGTTTGCCTAACACTAGTCAATCGACCTAAAATAGAAACTCATTTCAAACATTGCAAACTAATTCATGTTATGACATGTTGTTGGCTTTTATTTACAGGAATGCGTATTGAAGAATTACTTGCACTGCTGGTAACACGCTTATAAATACGTTTCACTAAAACATTTATCTTATTACATTGATTCATAGTTTCTTATTCAGCAATATAAACCACACCTTTGAAACACATTTAAAAACTATCTTCGATGTTTTTAATTTAAGAAACAATTTATATGTTATCGCCAACTTTAGGTACCTGCAAACGCTCGCTAGGCAGTTGAAGAATGAATGAAGAGTTATACATATAGTTTGCTAAATATTTCACATTAGCAATGGATTAAACTTTAGTATAATCTGTTAAACTCGAACGGATGGATCGATGACACTCAAATTCAATTATTTAAGTAGATATCCAAAATACAGAGGATATACACAGCATGTTAAACTAGTAAAATATATGCCATTTTGATAAAATGCGATTGCGAAACAGAACAGAATATGCATCGAATGATTTTTAGTTGGCTCGAATACAGAAGTTTCAATGGTAAAAGCTGATATCACAGTGAGGGCGAATAATGATTAGCAATGTTTTAGTCACTTATGTATTCTACGTTTCAATCAAGCGTTATTGTGTTCCATACAGAACACAGGCATAGAATACCGATCATTTCCCACCATTTTGTTTACGTAATATATACGCATATTATTCAAATTTATGTTCGGTGACAAAATATGCAAGCAGGAAAACATACTAAATTGACTGATCCCTCATAAAACTGCTAAAGTATAATGTAACAAGACGACAATGATGCACAGTCTATTAACGATTGCCGTCTTGAAGTTGATTCAGTGGAACATAACTATCGGAATACGTAAGCTAAGTATGTGTTATTAATTTCAGCAAATAAGTTATCTACATTAGAATAAAAAGCTAGGTTAACTTATACTTTGCATTCCATTTTATTACTGCAAATGAAGTGAATACACGCAACAAGTTGATGTCAATAGTTTGTGTATCAATTAAGTTAATATGATAGTATACAAGAACAATATAAACCCGTAACAAAATGTCGAGTGAAACTTTTCCCCAGAGTGGTATTAGTCTTACAATTAAGGGCAGTGATTCGAAAAGTACACTTAACATCCACAAATAATTATATATTTGGTTACCGCTAATAAACGGTCATAGTAAAAACAACTTTTTTGTAATCAGCTATGTCGGAGGTATGAGGTTCGGCTAGCCTTCAACCCGGTTTAAACAACCAATAATTTACATTTCGCGTTCTGAGGCGCTAATCCAGGTTTAAATGATTAGGTGTTTCAAGTTAGTTTTCTGTTCGACAACTTTGGGAAAAAGAACAAGAATTGCTCTCCTGTTATTGTTTCTAGAGGTTCGTAGGTTGCCTACTTTATGTGCAAATTAACGTGTGCTGAACTTAACTGCTAATAGTTGTATCTATTTGTGTATTCCATTTTTCTCTGATTGAAGAAACAGCGTGATAGTTATGAACGCTCGAGAATCTCGATAATTAAGCGAGGGTTTTCTGAGAAATTTCATACACTCTGGAATTTAGTTACAGGTCGAAAACTGGCGTTTACCTCTTTATTTATACCGTATGATTGTGTACATACAATATCAAACACGAGTTTAACAATTTCAGGTATTTAAGCAGGTTATTATTTCTTATTTTGATGCTTAAACAAGTTGTTTGCAGACCCGGTTTAACCATTAGGCGAACAAGGCGGCCGCCTAGGGTTGCTCATTATATTGCGGCATAGTGGCACTATGGTAGCTACGTACAAATTTAAATATTCCTCAATTTCCGCTATTTAGTTATAACTGGATTTTTGTTTAATATAGTAAGGTGCCTGCTGGGTAATAGATGCTCTGTATGTCTGTGTTGCAGTGATACCAAGATTGTGGTGCTCTGCATAAATTTCTATAATTATTTGTTTGAGAAGAACATGCTTATGAATTGTTGTTATGATGGCTGCCTCTGAACTGACAACGACGAGTACAATAAACATAATAATTTAGCATACGGCAATTATGTAATTAATGTTAAGAGTGCTATATACATGTTCATTCAAACCTTATACCTACATCTCTTTTGTAACTATTTGCACGATAAAAAACTCTTGATCATTTTCACGAAAACATATCGACAGGAATGTTTATACGACTATCAGGTTTGAGCACAAATGCTTAAGTATTTATAAATGTGTTCAAACACCAGTTAATATATCTAAAATTGATGACGCAACTTTGCGACAATTGTTTGCCCCGTAAATGAAGTCTTAAGGAATAAAAAACACCGTGACAATGTCCAAGTAATAAAGTTTGTCTTCAGTCACATAAATGCTTATTGTTTAATAAATAGCAATGACGAACAAATTATAATGAACGTATTCACAGGGTGTCTATATTTTGAATCACAACGTTGAACTTTAAGGGATGTGTTCACTTTCAAAAATAATATTTGCATAACTTTGCTGATGTTATTCGCGGTATTAATATATTGATAAAGTGAAGCATTGACAACTTGTTGTCGACAACAGAACTTCACACATTCTGTTTTATATGAGTTTATATTTAGTTGACATCCATTGATCAAATTGTAAATTACCACTTCGCTCTTGCTCGGCGTTCCGTTTTGCATGTCGTTTTGATAGTAAAACGCGTAATATACAGAGTGGTTTTCAGTATATGGTCGTCCATAAACTGTCACTGATAACGGAATGACGTCAAATAGCTTTTCATTATATTTCCGATATATCTACACTGCGGGACTAAGTCGTAACTTACCAAGTTCGTAAATTGTATTAAATTGATAAATATTTATAGATGTTTTCTCAAATATGTCATATCATGGGATTTATTTATAAAAAGCTAACTGATAATTATAAAATGTATTAAAACGTTTTGAAGATGAGTTTCACTGTGTATAATGCTAATCATAGTATTATTTGGTATACTATTTATATCGATGCGTCTAAACGCCATTTACTAGTGACTTTTTCATTGTTGTGTATGTATCCATTAGTATTATTTTGATATTCAAACCAATTACATGTACTGTAATGTCAGACGAATAATGTCAAGTCACAAGTAGAGATATGCAATCACTAAGACTTTTATTGGTGAACACTTCAAAACCTGCAATATAGACGGAAAATCACTGAACATTCTATCCCTAGTCTTTATAAGATCCCAATACATACTTTATGAACTCCCCTATATTTAATGTTTGCAATTACAGTTTGTCTACATGTGATCTTTCCAATCTGATGAGTTTGGAATTATGTGTAAGTGCATTGATAGTTATTTGTCTGCGTTCAATAGCTTTCGCATTTGTCAAATTAATACATTTTGTGTATTGGAATATTGTTTTGATGTTTCGAATGTTATGAAAGAGTGTTAATACTTATTTAAGTGCTCAAAATCGAGACGCTCTTTGATATATTCCTTACCTCAATCCCACTAAAAAATTTAGTGGTTAGCCCTCTTTGTTGAACGTCCCATTATTATACTGAGGTTCAAGGATAGAGTACATGTTTTATGTACTTCTTCCGGTCAGGAACAGCTAAGATGGGGTTCAAAATAAACACCCGTCAAGGCAACACTGTTATAAGACGCGAGTTTTATCAATCTCTAGTGAATTAAGCGACATTTTGGACCATTAGAAATTATGCTGCGCTCATGCTTAATTCAAATTGGTGAATTTCAAAGTAAATGTTTACGTTATTAAGAAATTTGATACAATAAGCGTTGAAAGATGTTGATTACGCAAGAGGAGAATGTCAAATGATATTCTGTACCGTTTTACAGTCGAATAGTATTCGTGTTGGCTTTGTTAGATATCATTGAACATGACATGTGAAAGGGAATTTAGAACACTGCATCATGTATCCATAAATTTAAAATGTATTGTGATGTCGATATAAATCACCAACCAACGAGACTGCAATACTGGAATAGTTATTGTATTCTCGGAAAACAAATGCAACGTAAACATTGTTAATTTAATGGCATATTTATTATGACTATTAGTTGTGACATATTTGTTTCCTGCTAGATTGCACCTAAGACTTATTTAGGCAGGTTTGCTTCCGTTTCCTTGGTAGAACCAGTACTTTGTGTCTTAGAAAAATATCTTGAAAACGCTCACTTAAATGGGATCGAATCCGGGAACTTCTGATTGTCAGGCGGACACCATATCCAATATTACATTGTAACCTCTCGCATTTCCAATACATATAATAATTGATTTCATAATATTACTTACGTTACTTATTATTAAACAGTATAAGCCTATTATATAACTTAAGTTTTGTTCCTTCATACACATTTTGGATGTGCATGTAACTAACTGTCACTTAATTTACGGAACAATGGATCATTGTACATTCCCAACAAATATCAAAACTCTAACAAGTAAAAATCATATTAACATATAGAAATAATATTAAACTATAATCATATTATGTTGTTACATGTATATTTGTTTTAAATTATGAAATAACTGTGATTGAATGAAGAATAATATTAGAATGGATCACATCCATGAACAAATGATATCATCTTGTCAGACTCCAAGTAGTAGTATCAAGTTTATATTTACTAGCAACTTTTTTACGACAGTGTCTACATATGATATCGTAGCATTGATATGTTTTTGCATTCTTGAACAAATAAGTCAAACGTTCGAGAGATAAATAAAGAAACATATTTCCACACATCGAACAAAGACAGTTGAATAGTATATATATAAAAGTTTTGACAAAGATAATTTCAGTTTCTCAATCAAATTTAATAAGTTAAACATCTTGTTTCACATTTCGGTAAATAATTAATTGTTAACTCCGCATTAGCATTGATATTTGTTAATAATAACATCCAAGTCACACAAAATACATGTGCGTTTTGACCGATACAGAAGGATATCAAAGTGGATTTAAAAATGAGCACTGTTCAGCACACTGCTATATTTATCTAGGTAATTCACTTGAATTGTACCAGTATCACCCCTGCAACAACAACACAAACATGCAACATACAGTATTGCGTGTCTCAACAGAACACTTAATTCTTACATGTACAGTGGAAAAGGCACACAAATATGTTCTTTTGGTAGTACATACACTATTTCACTTAAAGAAATGAATATTAAAATTGAATTATTATTTGTTACAAAATATGTTTATACATTATGATGTTCTGTATCGATATATTTTTGATTGTATTATAGTACCTGAGCTATGCATCCATTGAGCAACAGTCAAATGACATAATTGCGATGTTTGTTTTTTTTTACACCATAAATCAGTATCATAATTGTATTCATAATACATTTCCTGTGCATTGCAGCATTATGGTTCGCGATAGCTGCGATAGGCAAATGACTAAAATAACAGTTGACAAGTTTGACTGTAATCACACTCCGCCATGTGAGCTTGTCTTTCAAACGCCGGATCCCGGCTGTCAACCGCTTTTCGCTGGTGTAGACATGTGTCACATACAGAAATGCGACGTCGGAATGAGAAACCACTAGAAAGTTTTTTTGTGGATTACGCAATTATATTGTAATTGTATGGAATGTTGGGGTAAAAAATATGAAACTGCACGTCATTATATCCACAGTTACTGTAATAATAATAATTATAAAATAACAATAATAATAATAATAATAATAATATATATTAATAATATAGTAGTAGTAGTAGTAGTAGTAGTAGTAGTAGTAGTAGTAGTAGTAGTAGTAGTAGTAGTAGTAGTAGTAGTAGTAATATAGTAGTGGTAGTAGTAGTAGTAGTAGTAGTAGTAGTAGAAGTAGTAGTAGTAGAAGTAGTAGTAGTAGTAGTAGTAGAAGTAGTAGAAGTAGTAGTAGTAGTAGTAGTAGTAGTAGTAGTAGTAGTAGTAGTAGTAGTAGTAGTAGTAGTAGTAGTAGTAGTAGTAGTAGTAGTAGTAGTATTTTAACGAGGATCCGTTGTTTGAAAGACAGGCCCACATGACGGAGTGTGTTGCCGTCAAACTTGTCAAATGCTATTAAAGGGACCTTTTCACAGATTGTGGCATATTTTGAAGTTTGTTATTAAATGCATTTTATTGATAAATGTAAACATTGGATTTTAAGAGCAGTAAAAAAATCAAGAATAAAATTTTAAAAAGGAAAAAAATGTAGCCGGTACCAGGGCTCGAACCAGTGACCCCCGGAGTCCTGGAGTTAGTCTGAAGTAAAAACGCATTAGCCCTCTCGGCTATTCCGCCGGTTTAACACAAGTTAAGTATTTTATACCTTATATAAGCAATCTTCGTAGTTTCGTAAATTTAAACGACAACAACAGAACTCTCCAAATTATTCAATCGTTTCGCGTTGCAACGTTTTATAATTTTTAGGTTTTCAAATCGTCAAAAGATACATATAATGGCTACATTGGACTATGGTAAATGTTCAGTAATACTGTTTCCTCACAAATGTAATAACTAAAACGAAAATTTGCGAATCTGAAACAACTTTTTTTCAATTTTGTCAATTTACCAAAAAGTAGTCGTAGTTGTAGTAGTAATAGTAGTAGTAGTAGTAGTAGTAGTAGTTGTAGTAGAAGTAGTAGTATTAGTTGTTGTAGTAGTAGTTGTAGCAGAAGTAGTAGTAGTAGTAGTAGTAGTAGTAATAATTGTAGTCGTAGTAGCAGTAGTAGTAAAATAAGTAGTAGTAGTTGTAGTAGTAGTAGTAGTAGTAGTAGTAGTAGCAGTAGTAGTAGTAGTAGTAGTAGAAGTAGTAGTAGTAGTAGAAGTAGTAGTAGTAGTAGTAGTAGTAGTAGTAGTAGTAGAAGTAGTAGTAGTAGTAGTATTAGTAGTAGTAGAAGGAACAGCAGCAGTAGTAGTAGTAGTAGTAGTAGTAGTAGTAGTAGAAGTAGTAGTTGTTGTAGTAGTAGTAGTAGTAGTAGTAGTAGTAGTAGTAGTAGTAGTAGTAGTAGTAGTAGTAGTAGTAGTAGTAGTAGTAGTAGTAGTAGTAGTAGAGGTAGTAGTAGTAGTAGTAGTAGTAGTAGTAGTAGTAGTAGTAGTAGTAGTAGTAGTAGTAGTAGTAGAAGTAGTAATAATAGTAGTAGTAGTAGTATTAGTAGTAGTAGTAGTAGTAGTAGTAGTAGTAGTAGTAGTAGTAGTAGTAGTAGTAGTAGTAGTAGTTGTTGTTGTTGTTGTTATTGTTGTAGTACTAGAATTAGTAGACGTATAATAATAATACTAATTATAATAATTATAATCGTGTTGGCGTTTCATGCGAATTAATGAGTTCCTTAAAGATGATTGTAGCACGCGTGCATATGGATTTAATAAACTGACAATCTAAGAGAATGCAGTTTCATATTTAACCATCTTAAGTACTACCATTCTTTACACTGGCAATATAATTGCGTAATCAACCAGAACATAACTTGTAAGTGGTTTCGAGTTCCAATGTCGCGTTTCTGTTTATGACACATGTCTACACCAGCGAATTGCGTATTTTAAACGGGATCCGGTGTTTGAAAGACAGGTCCACATGGCCGGTTGTGATTGCCGTCAAACGTGTCAAATGCTATTAAAGTCAGTTGTCTATAGCAATTATAACTTTTTTTCAATTGAAGCCATTGATTACAATGATTGATTAACACATTACGTATATTACGCACTGTTTGGCGTGTCTAATAAATAATGTCATTATAAAGAGTTTTTTCTTTTATATATCATACATATTATTGATAATATTATAGTCACAAACAATACTACAACACTTCAGATTAACCTGTTATATAATTGTGCTTCTTCAAACAGTGTAAATAAAGTAGTATTCTTCCAAAATTCTTAACCTATTAAGATACAATTGCAATAGTTTTTGCAAATATTCAAGTAATCAAACAATCTTTTTAAATCTGAGAAAGATTACATTTAATGTAATTGGTGTAAATACAAGTGAGTTTCATTATTTCATTATTTTAAAGATTTTTCAGGAAAAACACGATTTAATAATCAATAACGATAATTAATGTTGTAATTAGATCACTATTTCATGAAATGATTTGAAAATAACAACACAGAAAACATTGTATGTCTTTGAACAATGACATTTATGATGTCATCATATTGAACTGCATGGGTTGATATAAATTGCTGATAGTAATATCATTACAAATGCATAAGTTCTACCGGAAAGTAAAGTATATTTTGCCTAATGTTAAAACATTGACATTGATCATCAGCACACTTTAAATAGTTATGTTGTAGTTAATACAATACTATTAAAATATTGATACAGAAAATCACTTTTTACAAATATGTTTTTGCAACAAATAATAAAATCTTTTAATATAAAATTTCACTTGAAATGTGACGCAAAAATTACATTTGTACTACCGAAATGGGATATTCTTATCTTATATGCACTTTTATTAAATTGTATTTGTATAAATCATCTGTTTTGATTAGAAATTAACTAATATATCTGACAGTTTTGTTTTTTGTATGTATATATCCAGTACAGTTCAAGTTAATAACCAAGACCAATATAGCAGGGGAATACATAATTACTGTACCTTTGCTTTTTACACTCATTTAACCACATGGTTAAACAGAAATGTGTTAAAATGTAACTTTGATGTACTTATGAACCAAACATTCAAATCTTAGCTAGATAAGTAATGACCTTCAATTATTCATATTGTCTCAATTTGTGTTAATTGTATCAAATCTGGTCCAGAGTCCCAAAGTGTTTTATAAATTCAAAAAAAGCTCCGTGCTGGAATACAATACAATATAGCCATTGTGTTAGAAAAAATTGGTAGCAACAATCACTTGATAATGTGACAATGCTTTGAGTCTGAAATGATATTGTGATGTATTGAAGTTGCTAAGAGATATTGCCCATAATATGATTATAATATAGTCAAACGCCCGAGTTGTTTTATATGATAATCAAAGCCTCCAGTTACACAGAAAGACAAACAGACAGGCAGAGAGACAGACAGACATACATATAGACACAAAGACAAACAGACACGAAGACAGACAGAAAGAAAGACGGACACAAAGACAGACGGACACAAAGACAGACGGACACAAAGACAGAGAGAGACAAAAACAGACACAAAGACAGACAGACGCAAAGACAGCCATAAACAAAAGCATACAGACAAACATAAAGACATACACGAAGACAGACAAACACAAAGACAGACAGACAGACAGACAGTCAGACAGACAGTCAGACAGACACAAAGACAGACAGACACAAAGAAAGACACAAAGACAGACAGACACAAAGATAGACACGAAGACAGACAAACAAAAAGACTGACATAAAAAAAGACGGACACAAAGACAGACAGAAACATATAGAGACATAAAGACAGAAATACACTAAGACAGGCATACACAAAACAGACAGACAGACATAAAGACATACACGAAGACAGACAAACACAACGACATACACACAGACAGTCAGACGGACACAAAGACAGACACGAAGACAAACACAAAGACAGACAGACAGACATTTCATACTTACACAGCAGTGCATCGCCTTTAAACTTACATCATATACACAGCGTTATGCTGTGACGTAAATAGGTGTTTAACAACTTAACGATATATATCATACAATAGTCATTTAAGAAAAAAAAACATTCACTACAGTTGGAATCGGATTTTAATAATAAGTTAAGAATTAAAATAATAATAATAATAATAATAATAAGTAGTATAAGTATTATCATTTTTATTACACTTATCCATACAATATTATCAGACAAACAAAAACGTTGTTCATTTCCCGTTCCGCCATATGCGTAGCTATGCCGGACGACAATGGCGCCCAACGTATTCTGATGATAAGAACAATTAGTTAAGTGCATTTTTTGCAGACCAGTTGTTATAGACGGTACAATAGATCTTAGGGACGCTTGTACGAAACGTTGAAGAGGACCTCCTCTTGTTTCTCATTCTAGACCGATAAATCACAAGACCAGAGATTTCTATGAAAACCCGAAATCTGAGATCATCTGACCACACAACCTTAATCAACTGCGTTATATTCAATAAACCTAAAAAAATATGTTACATGTAATTTTGGAATGAGTATAAAAAGCTGTGTAATGAACTGCCAATAGCGATACGGAAAACGGGTACACTCGACTTGTTTAAGTAACAGATTTTCAAAATTGATGATCGATTTGCCACAGACGTACATCCGTAAAAATGAAATACCATGATATAAGATGCTTTATCTTAGAATTACAAAAAATACCCTTAATCGGTAATGATGATGTTTTTTTCTAAATATATTCAAATATATTTACTTAAATTGCTATCGCATTGAGTCTTTTTGTGGCATCATTTTCCTTAATCTAGAGAACATTTATGGTTGATATAAATATTGTGTTTGTTCGCATGTTATGTTTTTCCATTTAATGTATTATTATAGCTTTATAATTTTAAATGTTATTATAAATAATAACAGTTCAATGGTAATACGCGCTTAAATCGATCAATAAGTGTAGCATCACTTTGTTATGTACGACATCGTTGAATACATTTGCATAGCACGGGTGTTTAAGCAAATAAGTAAACCTGTTTTATTCATGACACATTATTTAAAGCTTTCTTTACATTTCTTTTTCGAGGATCATCCCCGGAGAGAATGTTTGGTATTTTATAACTTTACAATATGATGGTTTGATTTACAAAATGGGTGATTGTGGTTTAAATAGGTGTAGACGGAAAAAATGGCTGAGTCGATTTTTTAAGTTCAATTCAAGATAAAATTTGTTTAAACCTAGAAGTTCCTGTGTGATAGAAGTTATATTTACTTACCGGAAAGCAAGTAATATTTTTGAAATATTACAATACATTAGTTTCGTAACAAATATATAATGTTTTGAACAGTTCCAACTAATTATAACAAAACAATAATACCCTCTTTGCATTTCGACCTAGACACTCTTGAAGCAAAAGCAAATGTGTCACGCAGGCTTTAATTCATTAGCGAAGTTATTTAACCCTTTCTATTTTCACAATAACCGAACTTTACAAACGCTGTATTATGTGCCGAATATGAATGCTGATTATCCATTGGAGAACCAATATTTGTAACAGTTTTCTTATTCAGAAGTGTTATTTTGCTTTTGCATGATGTATACATTTTTTTTTGAATCTATAACATTTTTTTAATAACGTCGATTTAGTGAACACGTCTCTACAAGGAACACATTGACCTCGCTGTTATAAAAAGCGAGTTGTTTCATAAAGGTTCTATGTGCTAGGTATTTATGATTTTACATTAGCCTGAACTGTTTTGAATCTCGTTTATACATTTTAAGCTCACTTGAGCGCAAATTTCTCATAGTAGAGCTCCTCTGGCCAGTCACTGTCAGTTGGTGTCGTAATCCGTAGTCAACATCAACACATTACTTCAAATATTTTCTCCTCTGAACTGGAAAGAAACATACTTAATTTGCTTTTAATCGTCTATGGATTTCGATAAATATTATTTTCACATGTAGTTACATGTACATATGCAAACTTAAATTGAGAAGTAAAATGTTTGCCCCTCCTTCGAATAAACAAGTATATTGCACTGTCGGTCGTTCGTTCTGTTATCGGAATGTTGATCTTGATACCGTTTTGTTTCTTCGCAATATCATTAGAATGCTTTGAACTAAGGTCTTCAACATTGGTATTATATTAACTTTTGATTAAAAGGAAGTCTACAACTTTTAAAGGTGAAGGTTATATGGGATTCTGACGTCAGTATCAATCAGTGTCCATTTGCAACGTTGAATACGTGGCTTCTATCAATCAGCATACATTTGCAACTTTGAATACTTGTTATCTATTAATCAGTATCAATATGCAACGTTGAAAACTTGTTCTCTATCCATCATTATCCATTTGCAACTTTGGATTCTTGTTCTCCAGCAATCAGTATCCATATGCAACTTTGAATACTTTTGATCTATCAATCAGTATCCATTTGCAACTTTGAATACTTGTTCTCTATCAATCAGTATCCATTTGCTACTTTGAATACTTGTTCTCTATCAAGCAGTATTCATTTTCAACTTTTAATAATTGTCCTCTATCAGTCAGTATCCATATGCATTTTGAATACTTGTTTTTTATCAATCAGTATCCATATGCAATTTTGAATAATTGTTCTCTATCCATCAGTATATATATATATATATATATATATATATATATATATCCAACTTTGATAACTTGTCCTCTCTCAATCAGTATCCATATGCAACGTTGAATACTAGTTCTATATCAAGCAGTATCCATTTGCAACTTTGAATACTAGTTCTATATCAATCAGTATCCATATGCAACTTTGAATATTTGTTCTCTATCAATATGCCGATCTGTTCCAACAATGCAGATAACCATGTGATATGTACTTGAGCATCGCTCTCTGAAAACGGGGTATAATGCATTTGTGTAAAGTGTCGTCCCAGATTAGACTGTGCCGTCCACACAGGATAATCACGGACGACTCATTTTGTCTGAACTTGATATTTGCTAAATCGAGACTTTATTTACACCAACAAACTCCATAAAAGCGGAATGTTTCGTCCCTGATAAGCCTGTGCGTACGGCACTTCGCACACGTGCATTAAGCCCCATATCCCCATACCGCGGCTCTTTCCAAGAGTTCCCATTGTATGTAAGGACGAATGTTGACACTGTATTAAAATATACTGTTCTTAACCCATTATAAGATAAAAAGAAGGGAAACCTTTATACTCATCCTAAAAAGAGAAACATTTTAAATAACATAATTGAAAACTACAACATGATAGACCTCTGGCGTACAATATATCCAAACGAAAGCAAATTCACATGGCACTCAAACACAAAACCAACAATATTTTGTAGATTATACTATTTTTTAATATCCGAGTCTCTTTGCAACATTATTGACACATGTAACATAAAACCAGGATTTATGACTGACCACTCTCTAGTTGAACTTAAACTACACAATATGCAACCTGAAAGAGGCCCAGGATACTTTAAAATTAACAACAGCATCTTATTAGATACACAATATCAAACACAAATAAAACAGGAAATATTAAATACAGTTCAAAATAACAAAGATGCAAACCCAAACACCTTATGGGAAGTAATTAAAGGAAATATACGTAACACAACAATTAGATACACATCATTTAAACAAAAAGAAACACACAAACTTGAAACTGAAACCATCAAAACCATTGAAACACTTGAAAAACAATTGCATCAAACAAACACAATTGATACCACCGACATTGAAAATGAAATAACATTAAAAAAACAAATATTAGCTGGAATCTATCATACACAACTCAATGGAATAATACTAAGAGCGCGTGCACAGCATGTTGAACACAATGAAAAAAATACAAAATACTTCGCAAACATCGAAAAACGTAGAAGTGAACAAAAAACTGTACACAAATTAATAGTCAATGGCGAAGATATAACAAACAAAACTCAAATACTAGAAGAACAACGTTTATTTTTCGAAACCCTCTACAAACGAAAACATGTTGAAAATAACACCCTTTTTAAAAATACACATCACACTTTAAATCAAGAAGAACAACTATTGTGTGACGGATTACTAAATGAATATGAATGTGGATTAGCACTAAAAGAAATGCAAAATAACAAAAGTCCAGGATCTGATGGCATCACCATTGAGTTTTATAAAATATTTTGGAATGATATCAAAACGCATTTAATTAATTCACTAAACCATTCATATAATAATAAAAGCCTAACAACGCTTCAAAAACAAGGTATTATATCACTCATTCCAAAACCTGGAAAAAACTTAGAATCCTTATCAAACTGGCGCCCAATTAGCTTACTAAATAATGACTATAAAATTGCAACTAAAAGTATAGCAAACAGAATTAAAAAAATATTACCATCAATCATTTCAAAATCTCAATCTGGTTTCATAAAAGGACGTTACATTGGTAAAAACGTTCGTCTTATCCAAGAATGCATAAACTATTTCAACAATTCATACAATCCTGGTCTAATATTCTTTGCAGACTTTGAAAAGGCATTCGATTCACTTGATCATTCATTTATGTTCTCTTGCTTAGAAAATATGAAATTTGGTGAAAGTCTCATTCAATGGGTCAAACTATTCTATACCGAAATTAACAGTATAATCATTAACAATGGTTTCTTTTCAAACAGTTTTAACATCGAACGAGGGGTTCGACAAGGATGTCCACTATCATCATCGCTATTTATTATTTGCATCGAGTATCTATCACATCACATCCAATCAAATAAACACATAACAGGCATATCACTAGAACCTGATGAAGATATCAAACAGTCCCTATTTGCTGACGATGCAACTTACTTCTTAAACGGCAATTACGATTCTTTCCATAACCAAATAGAGTCACTTACCATTTACGGAATGACATCGGGTCTTAAACTAAACAAAAGTAAATGTACTGTGCTACGAGTAGGTAGATTAAAACAAAGTAATGTCCTATATAAAAAAGAAATGAAATTTAATTGGACATTAGATGAAGCCACAACGTTAGGAATTACTTTCACAAATAATGAAAACGATACAGTTCTTAAAAACATACTACCTAAATTACAGAACTTTAAAAACTGCTTAAAATCATGGCATCACCGTAAACTTACACTGATCGGAAAAAACACAGTATTGAAAACGTTTGCACTTCCTAAATTAATTTATGTATTCACAGTTCTCCCAAATCCACCAAATGATATTATTCACGATATAAAATCAGCAATATTTAATTTCATATGGGACGGTAAGCCTGATAAAATAAAACGAACTCAATTAATTCAATCTGTAGAAAATGGAGGTATCCAATTAACGAACATTGACTCATTCTTGAATGCAATCAAATGCAGCTGGGTTAAAAGATACCTAGATAATACCAATACGAGTAAATGGAAATTATTCTACCAGAAAATCCTAAAAAAAATATAGTGACTCCTTACTCTTTGAATGTAACATCAGCAATACTATCTTACATGAAATTGCAAAGGAAAACATATTTATAGCTGATGTTCTATCAGCATGGAGTGATGTCACTCATAACATAGAAACCAAAACCAACAGTAAAACAATTTTATGGAACAATAAAGACATAACTTCAAACAATAAGTCGTTTTTCTATAAAGATTGGTTTGAATGCCATTAAATATGTCGACCAATTATATGACTACAGAATTAAAGATTTCTACTTGTTTGATGATATATGCTACATATACGGAATACCTTCAAATAATTTTATGAAGTACTACACACTAACCAAAAGTATACCCATACATATTAAATCTGGAATCAATACAAAAAATACACCATGCACTCAAACAACATTCGTAGAAAACATACTTGGAAGAAAAAACAAAACAAATAAAATATTTTACACACTACAAATTAAAAACCCTACAGAACACTCCAAAATCCAAAATAAATGGCAAGTCCTTTTCGGAGAACATGAACTTAATTGGAAACACATATTTACCATGCCATATAAAGCAACTATTGAAAGCACACTAAGAAATTTTCAATATAAATACATCCATAGAATTATAGCTACAAATAAATACCTCTTTAAATGCAAATTATCTAACACAAATCTGTGTGACTTCTGCGGTGAAAACATTGAAACTATAGAACATCTTTTTTGGGAGTGCAAACACATCCAGCCTATTTGGAATCAATTAATATCTTTTCTTGAACAACAGCAACTAAACGTCAAACTATCTTTCTTAAATGTAAGTTTCGGAATTAACTCATTGAAATCAATAGACTATAATAATATAGTGAATTTTATTCTTATATTGATGAACTATTTTATCTTTAACATGAAGTACAAAAAACAAGTACCAAATTTTAATTGTTTTGTCCATAGTCTTAAACTAAAAATCCAGATTGAGAAAGAAATAGCCCTCAGTAACGACACATTACAAATCTTTGAACAAAAATGGAATAAGATTAAATTCTCATAATGTTTTGTCCAGTTATATACATTTCACTCTTATGTTAGTTTATCTTTCTAAAATAGTTTTGTTTATTTCTTTATTTCAATTTTTCAATCATACAAGATCATTATGAATATACAACAAAACACACAAGTCCAATATGCTTTCTTCCGACTTTATACAACTCATCATTTTCATAACTATTCCTCTACTGTTTTTTTTCTTTTCTCTCTAATTTTTTTTTATATATATTAGCATATCTTGTATAACATGTCTGAACTTTATTGCTTTGTACAATCACTATGTTGTATGATCATATACATGTATACATTGAATGTATAATATTGAATAAAAAAAATAATAAAATAAAATATACATTTCTTTTCAACAACTATCAAATACATTTAATTTAAACTCAAGTAGTGTATGGTGCTGAATGTACTTGTGGAGTTATTACCCTGTTTTCCCAGAGCGAGGCTCATTTCAAGAATGTCTCTTGTATGTAATGACAAAATGTATTAATTCATCATATTTTGGTGTATTGTTGCTGCAGTTTCAATTTAGAATTTTAACTTATTCTCCGATTTCACAATACTTCTGCTATTTATCAAATAAACGAACGACAAAAGACGATAAATTAAAACAAAATCGACGTTGTTTTATAGAAAGCTTGTGTGTACGCAAAATACCTTCACATTTCTTTTTTGTGAACAATTTGGTTGTACGTCGTCTACCATCGATATCTGTTACCGACTGTTTACTCAATTGTATCAAAAAAAGATTTTGCATTCGTCTTAGCCATTTAGTCTTTAAATGAATCAAACGCACGTGAACGACCAAGGTCCATTAACCGGTTGGTAGATTGGCACCTTGAAAAATCCACCATGTTTGATACTAGCTAGTATGTCCTATGCTGGTCCGATCTAAACTTGATTAACTGTCCTGTTCAATAGAGTGAGGACTATAAAGTATTGGGCGTTTTTTAATATGTCTGAATATGATACATATAATATAATATGTAGCTCAGATGACCATACCACCGCAGTATGTCTCATTTGTATCTTTCAACAGTCTATTTTACATCATGATAGAAACAGCATCGATGCTTTTCATGTAAACAGTATTTGCTTTAAGTGGATTTCTTTGCATCATTACCAGAAATATCAATAAACAGACAATCGTACAATCAAATTTTAAACTCGATTCTTGAAACCATATATAATGAAATACGTTATGCCATTAAAAATTTTATTCGGCGATAAGAACTTTTTTAAGTACGAAAATGCGCCAAATCACAACAATATTGGACTAAACACACACCATTCATTCCAGTCAGTCCATACCACTTCCAATCTTCAGTTCAAGGTGTAAGAACAGTAAGGAGTGTTCAGATTCTTATGATGAAACAAGACAGGAGCAGATCCGTTTATGGCTATTCAAATATCACCATCTCAAGTCCTTATCAATAGGTAACTGAACATCTATTACTGTAGACAAGCAATTGTCGTCACGCAAAAAACATCAATGATATAACTACTTTTAATTTAAAAGAAGCCAGATGTTGTACATTCGGTATGTATCAATCCAATGTTTCTCCCAATTAGTATGTATAGCTGGAATAGCCATTCACATGATAAGCCATCTCTGTTAGCAGTAGCTTGATTTTATGTTTATACGGAGAGTAACATTCCATTTAATCCCATCATCAGACGTGCATTGTCGAAATAAACTACTGTGGAATATATTTTCCTTTATGTCGGCAATGCTGAAATATAGCTGTCACGCGCGGCGGACTCTTATAGTCATAATACTCGGAATCAACTATATAGTAATCATTTTAGTAAAATCGAATCATATTAAACCAAACAAACAATTTGATACCAAGATGTAAAAATACAATAATAAAACAATGTTTGCTTAAAATAACTTTTGGATTTTCCGCGAAGTTCTATTTTCCTATTTTATTTTTCAAGAAATAATTGACGACTTAGACAATTGATGGGATAAATCGATTACTAGGTCGGTGCCGAATAAAGCGAAGTTTATTTTGCTCGGCCCGAAAATCTGAACCACTCGCCAAGGCTCGTGATGCAGATTTTCTAAGCCTCGCAAAAAAAACTTCGCTTTATTCAGCACCGACCTAGTATTCTCTATATTTCAACGCTTATTATAAATGTATAAAATAAATGGACCTGTGTTATTAATTAGAATTATTAGAACACACAACCGTATATGGCTATGTTAAACATCTGAAACACAGAAATATATGCATTTGAACTATTATCAGCTCAAAATCATAATCAAGAGGTAGCAGAAAATCTATTACTGTCGACAAGTAATTGATATCACCAAAGTGCAATAACATAACAACTTTAAAAAAGAAGCATATTTTTCTTAAATACTTATACGTTTTATTATTTATACATTTAATTTGTTTTAAAAGCAGTCGGATGTTGTATATTCAGTAAGTAACTAGCCACTGTATCTCCTATCAGCAAATAACTGAAATGAACGATAAACACTCCCTGTTAGCAGAAGCTTGATTAGAATGAATGTTGTTAAGTAATAGGTACTGTGTGATCAATTAGAATTGTAAAAGACTGTTTTAATTTGATAAAGAATACAGGAATATAAAATGTTTCAACCTAAAATAAAGATATACATGTTGACACTTTCCTAATTTCCTAAACTTATTCTTTTGTTGTTTTTTTTTCCATTTTCTTTTCAATACTTGCAATTTCGGCTAAAACTCCCAACATTAATCTACTAAAGCGATATATTGAAGAGCCTGCAGTACACTAGGGGAGATAACCGCTGCAATGAGATGGTACATCTTAAATTGTCTACCTTGGATATTTACTTCCGCGTTGCAAAATGAACACTTACAGTTAATAGGTCATCGTCATTATGATTGTTTAAATTCATATTATCAATATATATCGAGTTATGGATGTGTAGTGCTCTTTATTGGAGATTGATGTAAATTGTAAGAAGTATTATCATGGAATGTAAATTAGCTTTACGTACATGTTCAGCGGTCAAATTCAATTTATGGTGCACTTTCGTTTTTAAAATACATGTATTTTTCTAATGGGAATTGTTTCCACTTAAATAATGTATGTCTTGACTTTTATATCTGATCATTAAAATAGGCTGTTTCATTTTATACAGAAAATTGCAACTAAACAAGTGTAAAGGAAGATGTCGGATTACCGGGATATCTTTCGCAAGCCGGAAACCCAGAACTGGTTTAAGGCGGCCATGGTATGAACATCACACGTGACTGCCTGCTCGACGTTGTAAAAGAGATAACTAATGAAATATATCATACCATCCGTAAGGAGATCAATAGAAAACACGGTATTCCGGAGATAGCTGTCTGCAGTCAGTGTTACACTCCAAACGTGTTGCCTTGTGATACCGAAAATAAGTGCTGCAAATATAGAAAATGCGCATTTCATGAATTTCACAAGCCTCAAAATTGCCCCCGTAATAATTTGTGCAATGAACTGTGTAAGGAAATCGTAGAAAATCATCAATTTCGCAATCGTTCAAAACCACTAAGCTTTCAAGGCCTTACCTGGGCAATCACAGATGCGTGTAAACAGTCGAAGGGATAAGTCTCAAAGGATCGCAGTGTGGTAGCTGCTCTGCCAACGTACGATACCCCGACCGAGAGCTAGGTCGTCTGCGGATGATTTCACACCGCTGCTTTCGCATGGGATAGATGACGCTAAGGCCCGCGGCGCTCGTAGTCGAGCGGCCCGCCGATCGACCGCCTACTGTGGCTGAACCGACCCGCACGAACGCGAGCGTATCTTTGCCTCCCGGAGGCTGCGGTGCACAAGGTATCGTCGTGCCCATAATCTGGGCGGGAGTCTGACTTAGAGGCGTTCAGCCATAATCCCCCAGATGGTAGCGTCGCACCATTGCCCTATCGGGCAGGCACCTAAACTAAATGTCTGAACCTGCGGTTCCTCTCGTACTGAGCAGGATTACCATTGCGACGACTCTGTGTCAACAGTAGGGTAAAACTAACCTGTCTCACGACGGTCTAAACCCAGCTCACGTTCCCTGTTAGTGGGTTAACAATCCAACGCTTTACGAATTCGGCTTCGCAATGATAGGAAGAGCCGACATCGAAGGATCAAAAAGCAACGTCTCTATGAACGCTTGGCTGCCACGAGCCAGTAATTCCTGTCGTAACTTTTCTGACACCTCTTGCTTAAAACACTCAACTGGTCAAAAGGATTGATAGGCCGCGCTTTCACGGTCCGTATTCGAACTGAAAATCAAGATCAAGTGGGCTTTTGCCCTTCTTCTCCACAAGATGTTTCCGTCCTCGCTGAGCCCACCTTAGGACACCTGCGTTACCATTTGACAGATGTACCACCCCAGTCAAACTCCCCGCCTGACAGTGTCGTCGGATTGGATCGCTTGCCGCCACCAGGGCGGCAAGCTTCGCTCCAGAACCTGGCCGCTTGCGCGCCGGTCCCCGTCTCACCGAATAGGTAAAGGAATGATAAGAGTAGTGGTTCAACAGCCGGCCTTCCCTGTGCCTCGCAGCCAGTCCACTCCGACTCAACAACATGTTGCAAATAACGAAGGGTCATTTCAAAATCCGGGACCTGAGTTTGTTCCCCAAGGCATGCAGCCTAATCACCAAATGCAGCCTGAGGCCGCCGGAGACACTGATGCTCGGCAGGTGATTGACGCTAATGCACCACCGGATATTACGAACGAGTCGGGAACTTTCGTTCAAACTTCCCGTGGGATGGACCAAGCGCAAATAACAAACGAGGCCGAACAACAACATGCACGTGGTGGGCGTCCAATGCATAATTCACCCGATCGAACAAACAGCTTTGATGGACCAGAACCTACACCAACCGGTCCTTCAGTACAAATAAATAATGTCAGACAAATAACAGTTCAGGAAAACATACGACCACCCGCACGTCCTTACAAATCGTCAATGAGGTACGACGTATCTGTGTTGTCATCAAACAAGAATGAACGCGTGAGTCCGACGGTACATTCCGCGCGACAAGCCGATATACTGAGCGAGTTTGAAGCAGGTCCAGAAAGCATTCAAAGCGGCGGACACGTTTCAGATAACAGTCGTATCCGCAACGAGCGAGTTGGAAACCAAAACCAAAGGTACCCGGACATGACGTCTGTAAGCAGAGCAAACACTGGCACTGACCAAGGAACTCAAGGGCATTCCACTTCTCAGCAAAGCTCTGCCATTTCCCAGAATCTTGGCCCTCAGGCTCGGGGAAACCGCGAACCGGTGGTATCACGTCATCCTGACCCGACAGCGGATTATTTAGGTACTGACAACAGCCTTAAAGCCACAGAATTACCGGGGCAGTCAAATGATACCACCGGCATAATACGCCAACGGACTGCGGACAACCGCGCAGAGCAAGCGTTACCTCGTCCAGTCATTCCGATAACCAGATATCCGAATCAGACAAAGGTGAATACGGTGGAAGCGTAGCGGAGTGATTCAAACCCAGCGGCGGTCAGCTAGCAGCCGAGCCGACAACTAGTTATAATGTGGCTGGAAATAGACAAGTGGTTCAACCAACATCGGTACCGGCTAAAAACCAAACCTTGACAACGGGATATTTAGGCGCTTCCGAAACGACTGATAGGAACTCAAACGCTCGATCGTACAACGGAATACATGCTCGTTCTAATAGCGAACAAAACGCAGCCTCGGCTAACAGCGACTTTCGGTCAGTGAACAGGAGCCCAAGTGCAGAGCTCATGCGTGCGCAGTCCCATGGTTCCGCTTCCAAAAGGTCAAATAACGACCTGTCAACTGACCGATTCGCAGCATCGGAATTGGCGGGTCAGACTCGGTGCCAGTTTAATTTAGTTTAAACCTATTTATTTTAGCTCGATTGCATAGAAAGTAATTCCTACTTATTTGAAATGCTCTCGAGTCCGTTTCCTGGGCCTAGAACCAGTACTCGGTGTCTATATAGGATATCGAAAGAACGCTCCAAAAGCGGGGATCGAACCCGTGACCTCCCGATCGCCAGGCGAACACCATATTCATTACACCACGGCGACCTTATGCAAGTGACACTAGTAGCCGCGGCGGCGATAGCATAGTCAGAACTGTTTCCGAACCAGTGTCGCCCGCCGCGGACGCTGGTTCAGGCGGTCCTATCAAGCGGCCGTGTCCCATTCAGCCAGTGTGCGGTACCGACGGTTTCTCCTATATCTCTGTGTGCTTCATACAACCGTCAGTAGACTGTCATATGTATAGACCTTTTAATTAAAAATCAAGAATTTTCCAACTTAAGGCTGTGCTACATGCATTATTTTGTATCATTTCCATCGGTAAATAATCAACGGGTTTTCATCTGTGGCGTTTTGGGTTTAAGCTACGAATCAGTGCGACAAACTGATGTTTATTGACTGATAAATACCGAATATCTGAACCATTTTCCATTGCTATTTAAAGGAGATTTTCGAATACATATTAGTACATATCAGAGCGTACTTAATAGATAAGAAGTTTTTGTCAAACAACGGTTTTGTCCTTAAAAGATGCCCTACTCAGAGCGCATCGTGTTACACTTTGTCATAAATTATCGTCTTATTCACCTCATGTCAAGTGGAATCAGTTGAGGCTAGAATAAATAGAAATTGAACCACGTTTCCGGTAACGTTAAATGTAACATGATACTAAATAATTGAGTCATGTAGGAGCTTACCCTCTTAAACAATCTTAGTTTACTCGAAGGCAGGGTTAACACGTTAGACTTTTGTTCTGGTTTTATCTTTTGGGGATATTAATATGGCATGCATATGTGTTTCATACTTAATCAATCCCTGAAATACGATAAATTTGGAGACTATAGTGGAAAATTGTACTAGAAAAGGTTACATTCCATTAGAAAACGGCTGGATAAAAGAAGGTGCAAAAACAGTCGATTTTGATTTGTGTCATGTTCTTTCTTGGTGTCTACATGACATATCTTTTATATTGCTGAATACGCTTCCGCTTAGAATGCCCTTTAAGAAAAAGTATGGTTATTGGGGTATGTCTCTAAATTAAAAATGTTGCATTTATTTTCGCTTATAGCTGTCGCTTTTACATTGAAATATAAAGGGACAATGTTTAGTATATTGTGACCGTAATAGATTCTTATGGTAAACATATCATATCTAATTTGAAATGCAAAACACATATTGTTCAATTGAAACATTGTATTGTACGGTCTCGTTGTTAGTTTTTTAAGCGTTTTGTAGCCTTTTAATCATAACTCTTTTTATTAATAATTCAAAGAATAAAGATATGCAAACAATTTTTAACTACCGGTAATTTAACTAATTATGGATTTTTTTAATTGCCCTTTTGTTAGTGACATTCTTTTAATTTGTTACCATTAGTTATATGAAGTACTTTATATAGACTTATAGAGCTTGGCATTATTTAGTATCACGTGAACATCAGAGTTATCTTCAAACTGTCACTGAAATGTTAATCGCATTTCTAAACATAAATATCAACTCGCCGTCAAACGTACGAATGCAACACAGTTAACACACATTTGTGTATATAAATAAAAGTGGTATATGGGTCCGTGTACATACCGTCTTTTCGTTTTTCGTTTTGCATTCGACAACACGAAACACGAAAATAAACGCATTTTAGTTCATATTCCGATTTTCTTATAACCGAAACAAATTCAAAAAACAAAGAACAAATCGACTTATTTATATCGTTTTACTAATTACAAAACAAAATACGAAACGTGTATGTCTATTCCTATTTCGTTTCAATTTAAATTACAAAAAATTCAATATTTGAAAATTGAAACAAAGCGCCTGCTCTCATTTATCGTTCTTGATTTGATAAAACGATACACGGAAAACGGAAAACGAGGGGCGCTGCGCAGCTTTATTTGGATGATAACTCATGAATAATCTTAGTGCGCAGTTTCCTCCCTTTGAAACTATTATTTTGAATTATAAAATGTTCACTATTACATGTATTATAGAGGAAGAATAGACGAGTCTTGGCACAGCTCTTTTTGGCTAGTCTAATGGAATAATGAATAGATCAACAGTAAAGTTATATAACGATACCAATATAAATGCCTGCTTTTGTTTCAAGTCATTGGATTTGATTTAATGTATAAAATGCATTACAATAAGCATTGCACAATTAAATATCTTTGTTCGGCGAAGCCTTTCTCTTCAAGTAATAAACAACAATCGAATTATTTACTACACTTATTTCATATCTGTTTAAAAAATGAAATAAAACTCCACATTATTGCTAAACATATACACATGTACATTTAATTAGGATGGTGAATTATTCCTAAGGGCATGCACGGCCTCATAAAGCCCTGTTATGGCACGTCGTGTGCCGTCCTGGCTCATACACTTCGGGTAACTGGCTGGCGGTGGGCTCTCATACCAGGTGTCCATGCAGTTCTTGCATCGAACCAGTAATTTTCAACAAGTTGCAAATGTAGGGTGCGACACTGGTCCTGAATGTAACAATTTATGTTGTTATAAAGCTATCGGTTCACGCACTGAGTTCTTTTTAAATTTTATCATCATGATTATATTTGGTGCTCCCGTTTTAGAATAAAGAAAATTTGCTTATAACAATTATAAAATTATTTGAAACTCTTTGCGAGATCACATCATTCAAATAACAGAAAAATCAACGCAAAGTATAGAACATTATGTCAATGGATTTTATTTTATAAGTTACAACTTTGACGTTGCTACAAATTTATTTATTTATTTTTAATAACTTTTTTTTTTTTTGATGTACAGATTTTGTCCAATTTGTGAAGGACTGTTAAAATGAACTGGATGTGTATAAAACGAATAAAATAATACACTTTTCGACTAATAAATGTGCTTTAACAGATCATGCTAGCGAATGCTTGATGGCGCGCTCCTCATATATATCATTGACTCAGCAAATCATACACGTATTGTTACAAATGAAAACACTTTTCTATAATGGCATTCGAGTTTCATTTAAGGAGAAAACCGAGGTCATAAACGGAACATATTAACGAGTGCAAGTAGATTTTATAGGCGTGACGCATGCTATTCGCCTTCTTTAAGTAACGTAACGTTTAAAGGGAAAAAGATAAAGCGGCGTTATAATATCATTGGAATGTACATATCTTGTTAGCAATAACTTAATCTTGGGCGCTCTTTCAGGAACATTAAATATGTTGCTTAATAAGTTATTAAATTGGTACATTTATTAATTATATTTAAGTTAATTTCATTTTCTTCAAGCGAAAAGCGGTTTTTATATAAGATGATTGGTTATAACTCTTGTTTTAGAGCTAAAATCACTAGACATATCACAATGCAGTTGTTGAATGCACTTTGTATTTGTTATTAATCGAACGAATTGGAAATTATATATTAGACACTTTGCACTTTACCGTTCCATAAGATTAAAACATTTATTTTATATATTTATCCTCATTTTCGGCCTGTTTTACATAGCATAGGGGCAAAGAACAAGAAGTGTCATAAGAGGCTAATTATAGCCCTATCTAATCGGCTGGATCGGCATGAAATACCGGTACGTTGGAAAACATTTCGATGTTAAGATTATTATCATTTCAAATTGGAAAAAAAACAATACCTTGAAAAACAACTGAAAATATCCACCTCTCTGTCCCTTACGGGCGTGTCTTTACCTCCAAGAAAAAAAAGCACGTAGGAAGCCATGCTGATGGAAACAAGTGATAAAGTATTATGTAAGGGAGAAAAATACGCGCAAAAAGCCACAATGAATTACCTCCCCAAGACAGCAGCACATCCCGCAAACGCCACTCGTTTTTCGTTTTTCATATACCGTTCTTTCAAACTAAGAACGGTAAACGGGATCAAACAATCTGTTACAATTTTCAAACATTTATTTTTGTTATATGATTTGAAACGAAATATGAACAGGGGAATCAATTTCGTTTCTTTGTTTTATAATAAGTACAACGAAAAACGATATAAAGAAGTTAATTTTGTTTTCGTATTTTGTTTAAGTTTCGATTATTAGAAAATCGGAATATGAACTTATATGCGTTGATTTTCGTGTTTCGTTGTTTCGAATGTTAAACGAAATAGGAAAAGACGGTATATACACGGACCTATATGGTTGTTTCACCGTTTATTTTTTTATCATGTCTTTTATCCATAACATACTGATTAAATATTTTTATATTAATTCATTTAAAAATAAAAGCCTGATACACTCTTAATAGCGTCTGCAGAAATTCGTGAATAATATAAAACAACCACCAGTAGCAGACCTTTTGTAATGAGGCAAAGTAGCATGACCCGCGGGCTGGGGGTGGGGTCGGGTTTAATTCAAATGATTAGTAAATTATAGCAGATGCAATAACAACCAAATATACAGCAATCATGTGATAAAGGTTTTCCCTTCTATTTATATTATTGAATGTGTGTGTGTTAGGGGTGTGTGTGGAATGTGATGGGGGGGTAATTTAGAGTCATTTTGTCATCACTCTATCATAAGAACTTGTCTGCAGTATTATACCACCATGCTTTGGAGGAATTCGAATAATATGGCACATGCTGGTATCAGACCTGGTGTCGAATGCAAAATAGCTACCGCCGATGTCATTGTCAAATTACGCTTGGCCAAGCTGTTATTTTACCAAACATTCTAAACATTTTCATAATTCTAAATAACCTGGTACCCATGAAAACCTGTGTCATATTTCCAAATAACCTGGCAACCATGAAAACCTGTATTAGACGGCATGTCAGTCGCAAGATTCACATGCTTACATACATGGCGGTATAAATATGTTTTGCCGAGCTCATGTCCTAGCCCTCAACTTTACTACGTAAAGCGGAATATCGCGAATAAGTTTCGTATTAGAATCGAAAGGTTAAGGTCAGATTCAAAGAGTTAAATATAAACAAATAAAGTAATTTAAAGTCAAAATAGCGCTTGATCAGAGTATCGCAAGATTGCGCCATACTTGGAAAATATAAGAACACATAAACCTCCTTATGGGAAAACAGGGTCTAATGCATGTGCGTAAAGTGACGTCCCAGATTAGTCTGTGCAGTCCGCACAGACTAATATTGGACGGTACCATCCGCTGTTATTGATATTTTGTTTAAAGGAAGTCTCTTCTAAACGAAAATCCATTATTTATTTGCAAATGTCGTCCCTGACTAGCATCTGCGAACTAAACAGGCTAGTCTGGGACGACACTTTACGAACATGCATGAATTACATGTTTTCCTCAAAACTCGGCCAATAAATGATCGATACAGTGTCACATTGAAGATTCAGGTTGTTTTCTTGTATGTCAAGATCACACGCTTGATGTCAAGTGTCAAGTAGATCAACTACTGCCCTGTCAAACTGTGGCACTTTGTGACTATATTGCGTCACGGCGTCTAAAATGATTTACTCTATGTGGCACTTCCACCCTTATGTAAATCTATTGTTTCCCAAAGTTTGTTTTAAGTCGCGTTGTGTAATTTTTTTATTTGACTTAAATGTCCCAGATTCGTAGATTATTCATCAGTTTGCAAAATAAGGCAACAAGTCTTTTTATAGCATATAGCAACTTTTATTCTTGATTAAATATTGTATTGTAAATGTATCTTATTCTTATTTGTATGTAATTCATCTTTAAGAAATTGAGACAAGAAATAATCAGTAAAGATACTCCAACACAAAATATAATCCGTCCAGAAAAACAAATGTCCCAATGTCCGTCTCTCTTGCACTATCCCGTGAAGCCGCTAAATTGGGATGTTCACTGTGCTAGTTCAAAACCGCTTGGCTTGAATGGCTCGAAGTTTTGTTAAAAATACCCCGCTTTTATACAAGTCCTTATATAAAATACTTATATAAATGTTTATATAAATGCAGTCCGCACAGGCTAATCAGGGACGACACTTTCCGCATAAACTTGATTTTCGGTAAGGAGGGACTTCCTTGAAACTAAAAATACCATAAAAGCGAACAGTGTCGACCCTGATTAGCCTGTGCGGATTGCACATGCTAATCTGGGACGACACCTTACGCACATGCATTTAGCCCAGTTTTCTCAGAACGCGGCTCATATGTGCGTTTATTGAAAATTATCAATCGAAATCGTAACAATTTTAAAGAGTTTACAACGCGTTTCATCAATAATTTAGCAAGACAAGTTTACAACTACATTACACAATCTCAAGTTTGCATGGTGCAAAGTGTATAACTGAACCCATTTATGCCTAGTGGAATCTTCCATCCTTCTAAATTGGATCAATTTATTTCCAAAATAAGGGATGTCTAGTATATTTATTTCTATATTTAGAATATGTTTGACATAAAAAATGTAAGCCAACAGCGCAGACCCAGATGAGACGCCGCATCATGCACCATTTCCCTGTAACTTTAACTATTTAAATCTATTCTTAATATAACTGTTTTGTCAGTTTAATAATTTAATAAAATAAAAACAAAATAAAAGATGTTGACACGTGCTTCTAAAACGAGTATAAACGATTTTAAGGTCACCATGTTATTGTTTATAGTCCTACACCAACGCGATTTTAATTTTTAATAAAATAAAAAAAAAACACTATCGTTTGATGGTACCATATTTTTTTTAATTAAATGCAATTCTTGACGACCAAGTTTACTATAATACCGACATGTTTACTTGTGATTGTTGCAACACTTACAATTTCGTCATGTGTGTCGTGCAAGCCATTTTAAGCATGTTGATAGGGGGTTGGAGGGCGGTGGGTGAATGGGGGATCCAAACAGGGTAATGTCCTTTCTACACGAATGATTTTCCTTCCGGCTGTACAACGAAAATGATCACAATATCGGCAATCGTAACTTTAATTTAGTTGATGTTGTTGCACCAAAATTGTTTTTAAAATATTATTTTGTTATTAATTAATTTTATAACATTCCACCTTAAATGAACATTAATTACACATTAATACTTATATTTATGTAGAAAATACTTTTTAATCAACATTCAAAAAAGTTTTCTGTTTATAAAATGTTTTCGAAACATGAACAGCTGCATTTGCGTTATAGACAATTATCGAATCCCAAAGGAGTATCACAGCTTTGTAAAGCATAGCACAGCTCCATGGATATGGGCCGCCGTTTGTGAAAATAGGCTAAGTGCCGTCCGCACAAGCTAATCAGGGACGACACTTTCCTCTTTTATTGTAATTGTCGTCTATACAAAGGCTCCTCTTACGGACAATCCAGTTCAGGTGGAAAGGGTCATCCCTGCTTAGCCTGTGTGGACTGCACAGGCTAATCTGGGACGAAACTCTACGTAAATGCGTTAAGCCCTGTTTTCCTAGAGTGAGGATCAAATAGTGTTTTTGATTCTAAACAAGCATGACTCTGAAAAACAGAAACATACTCCGTTCTTCATTTTGTAACCCCTTCTATCAGTTATTTTTCCTAAACCGTTTACTATTGTATCATTTACGATAATATATATTATTGTAAGTCTCAAATGTAGCGTGTCATTTTTGGAGGCCATACGTCATCAACTTTATACTAAAAACGTTAGTAATTATATCCTAAAAATAATTAACTGATATACAATTTTGAGCTCTAGAACACCGAGTGAAAAAAACACCAGATGCAAACACCTTTACTGAGACTAAACTGCAGCCAATACGAACGATCCATCTAGAATTATGAAAGACAAACGTTTATTTATTTGTCACACTGGTATAACTAACGAATTGTCTTATGTCGCATTTTTATTTGACGTACATTTTGACAGCGCAAGAATGAAAACACTATTTTTGCGTCATTCGATTAAGTTTTGGTATATCTGATTGATGTCAGTCAAAACATTTGTTTTATCATCCTAGGAGATAGTGGTCTGCTAGTATTATTGTGTTCAAAATGACTTGTTAATGTGTTATATGTCCTGTCAAATTCCTTTTGTATTGGTAAGGCTCAGATAAGAAACTATAAAACCATTTGTGGTCGCTTACGATTGGCGTTGTTATTTCTTCTGTAATATTTCGTCTTTTTGCGATAAAACTTGTCAAACAACATTATCGAGATCCTTCATTAAGTAATTCAGTGTGTAATAATACTTCAAAGTAGAAAAATATAGATACATTTTTATAACAGTGTGCCTTGGTATGGTAGGGCGTTTAAAGCGTTTTTTATTAATTTAGCGAGCACACAATTGCCTATATAAATCAAAGTATTAGCAATTTTATTTGTATTGACATAATAAAATAGTCATTAATACGTGTATGTTGTGACATATTTATGACGTAATGACATCGGAATACAGTTTATTGTTATTGAATTAATACTCACTCGACATGCGGCATGCGTGGTTCACGTTTCAACGAGTAAGTGTATTTGTGCCCTACTCTTTGAAAAAGGGGTTTAATGCATTTGTGCAAAGTGTCGTCCCAGATTAGCCTGTGCAGTCCGCACAGGCTAATCAGTTAGAACACTTTCCGTTTTTATGATATTTTTCGTTTTTAGAAAGTCTCTCCTAAGCAAAAATCTAGTAAAGACGGAAAGTGTCGTCCCTGATTAGCCTGTGCGGAATTCTCAGACTTTTAAACCTTTGTAACTTTTGGGTAAGTTAATGGTTTCATATTGTGCTACTTTCCTCTCATTTCTAATAAAATGCGACCGCAGTCGAAGGACGCATTACTTCAATAAAACAGATTTTTTTTTAGTTATAGAGTAATTAGAGATTTCGGAATAATTATCAAGTATGAATTTGAAGGTTTATGACCACACAATGGTTATAAAAACCGAAAAGAAATCGCGCTCGTTCACCTCCCATAGTCTCAATTAAATCATCAATGCTAAATATAACACTAGTATACTGCATTCCTTGTTTAAACGATGTTAATGTTTATATGCGCTCATAAATATGTCATGTTCTCTCGTCAAGTTTCACGATATCGGTATTTCTTCTAATACACGTGCTATCGGCGACAGTAATGGCGTATTAGTAATGATCTAACCATTTTCTGAGTAATTTTAAAATCAATGGGAACAATTCACGTAGTGATTGAAACCTAATTGGCTCAGCACACGATACGAGCACTTACGTCATGGAGCATATTCGCGATCTCAAGAAGGTTTACTTAGATATAGGTAAACTTCATTCCGATGTAAAATCGCAGCAATGATTATCCGGTATACATTATTAACACTTAACGTATACTTAGGTAAAACGCATGCGAACATTTTAGACAGGTTCAACTTTCATTCTTTGATATTTTCCCATAAATTTAAAATAATCTTGTCATTACTCTTTGAAACAAATTGCTGTTCCGCGGCTATCTGTTTATTGAGTCAAGAACATAACCCATGCGGGTGACTGCAACGTTTCGTGTATACTAGTGTAAATCACAATGCTACTGTTGTATAAATGTATACATGTAACAACAATGAATTAATATAGAACATCTTTTATAGCGTTGACAGTTGAATTTAAGGTAGAGTGACATGTAATGCTCATTAAATTATATTCATTATTTTCATTACTTGTGGTAAAAAGTAAGCTTTTTAGTAGCGCATAAGTGTGATAATTTTTCATTATTAAATCTAATTGTTATCAAAAGTACAAAGAATTCCATGCACTGTAGCTCTTTTTTTAAAAGTCTGTATGAATACATATAAAATATGAATGTATTATCGTCTAAACATTATATTGCAGAGGGAACTCAAAAGCGTGTGATGGATTCTGTCCATGTCAGGCTCCGTCTATCGCTCCACCGACCGCTACTTCCGCTCCAACAGTACCAGTCGCCGGCGCACAAGAATCGGCTTTCCAACCAACATACAGACAGTCGGTACCGGGTGTAGCTCCAACATCCCAGACGCGCACTCAACATACAACCGTCAACAAAGCTACAACTTCGAGACACGATACGCCGGTGGCTGACATCCAAGAGCCGACATCCCAACCGGCGTACCAGCAGGCGACGTCAGATGCAGCTGCCACATCTCAGACGCGCGGTGAGCAAACTTCCGGTCACAGGTCTACGGCATTCAATGAGGTCGTACCAGAAGTGGATGTTCACCAGCTTCAAATCGGGGTGGCGCAGGATAGACAAGCCGTTTCACATCGCTCCAAAGATCGTGGAACTGAGTCGCGTTCGGAGAACGGTAACTCTTTAGATACATCTGTGTTCGGTCAGGAAGGCGGCCTTCAGCCGTTAAACAGCGGACAGCGACCCGTTGACACTGGCGCTTTCAACGTTCACGCACCGGAAGCATCTCTACATCGCGACCATGCAGTCTTGCCTCCTTCGAGTTCGCGGAATGGCGTGGCATCATCTCAGAGTTGGGAAACCTCGGTCTTTCCAGGCGCCAAAACTTCCGGCAGCGGTGGTTCCGTAGTTATACCGCCGTCGCTGCCGAATGCTTTCGAACCACAACCATCTAAGGCTTCTCAATACGCGAACTTCCATTCGCAAGGGACGCTTACTTCCGGTTTAGGTCCCAACCCTGGCAGCGGTGGTCACGTAGTTCTACCGCCGTCGCTGCCGTTTGCGTTCGATCCCCAACCATCTAGTGACCATGCTCCATACACGAATTTCGACTCGGGTACTTCCGGTTCCGGTCCCGACCCAGCACAGTCCCCGTCTCCAGTCGTTTATGGCCCGCCCCCTCCGAGGATTCAGGCTCAGAAGGCGCCGGCTGGTCACGTACCGCAGTATCAACCGCCTCCGTGTGATTGCCCGACTGTATACAGACCAGTGTGTGCCACCAGTGGCGTCACCTTCAACAACGACTGCTTCCGGTTGTGCAGGTAAGTCGTCTGCAATTTCTTTGGTTAGACACATTATATTCCATCCACAAAGCTGTTTAATCCAGAGAATTCAATGAATATATTTAAAAGGTAAGAATGTTATGCTTCGTTAGTTTTGACAAAAACATTTCGATCATGAGTTATTTAGCTGTAAACAAACATCGATATTTAGTTCTGGTGGGCTTGAATGATCTTTGCACATGAAAACAACAATGTTTGTTTACCAATAAATAACGATTGGGAGTAAATAAGTTAGATTATTACACGACAAATAAGTTAGATTATTACACGACATCGCAATTTATTTTTCCGTTAGCAAAGCAAACAATTAGTGGATCTATATTTTAAATTCGGAACCATGTATTTGTAGTTGTTGATTGGTAGATTAACAACTGAAATTGTTCGTATGTCATGTAACAATCGTACTTCCACAACGCACATTCGACCAAATGAAATATAAATGCTTGCTTCATTTACATATGTGAGAATTTTCTAGAACAGTTCATGCTTTTTTTGGAATTACGATGTAGCCTGTGCTTTGTGAAATGATTATCAGATATAGTGACACGTTCGTATAGCTAGAGCTTATACTGCATGCTTTCATAGGTGAGCCGCTCTTTTAGAAAACGGGGCTTAATGCATGTGCGTAAAGTTCCGTTCTAGATTAGCATGTGCAATCTGCACAGGCTAATCCGGGACGACCCGTTCCGCCTTGCCACGAGGTTCGTTAAGAGAAATACTTTATTATAACGAAACAAAAATCAAGTTAAGCTGCAAGAGACGTCCATGATTGCAGACTTCACATGTTAATCTGGGACGACCCCTTACGCACATACATCCTTTTTACCCAGAGTGTTGCTATGATATTTGTTCGTACCGCACATGCTTGAGAATCATTATTACAGCGGAGATACATTGGTATGCAATGGGGAATGTCCATGTGCTGATTATACGAAAGGAGATGCAATAAATAATGCGGCGCCAAATCTACCGGAAGTTTCAATTGGTTCCCAGGCGGAAGTTGCACTAGTTAATTCACAGAACGAAACCGATCGGACACGTGGTAAAGCGGATGTCAAAGGTTTTGAAAACACCAGTGCATCGACTCAGAAAGATGTAACGCCATCCAGTACCAGCCGTAATATACTACCGGGGCATACACCGGAAAACGCCATTAACGGAACCAGTTACAAACCGATAATTGATCAATTCGTCAACGCTTTCGCGACACGTCTGATGGCTTTGAAAGAAAAGATGTTAGGGAATCGTGTTTCGGGCAGGGTAATTCGAGGAACCATCACCGGACCAAACGGAATTCCATTAGCGGAATGGTTCTCCACGACGCCGGCACCCATGCAAAAGGTTGTTAAAGTCATTTCACCAGAGTTAGTAAATATTACGCAAACAACAAACAATACAAAGGGACAAAAACAAACGAAAGTGACGCGGTTAAGAAGAGTGAAAAGCAAACCGATTTGGATATCTGGCTTAAACGTAAATAAAAGCATTGAAAACAGCGGTACCGGTAATACTCTAAACATCCGTACGGAAACTATGTCTAAAGCTCACAATAGCAGCAATCGGCACCAAGCGGCTCGCCGACAGTCAGGTGTCCCTCACCGGGGACAGGATAGACCACGGCTAGGTCTCGTGTCAAGCACCGTAAAGCACGAGACCGGCAGTTCATGTAATTGTCCGGGTCACGAGGACACCGTATGCGGTACCAATGAACGGACGTATAAGAACACGTGTTTCCTGGAGTGCTCGTAAGTTATGTCCACTATCGTATAAATCAGCACGCGCGACAAATGATCTTTTTGCTGTAAATTTTATTGCACACAATTTCATTATTAACAGCTTCGCTATCACCAGCTTCTTTGTTTTGGAATACCAGTTACTAACAGATGTTCGCTGTTAATTGCTTTAATACCTATATATTGCTCCAGTTTCGACATTTAAATTCAGGGTTCAGGATATACGGGGTTCACAGGGGTAAACATACGGGCTGGACAAAATGTAAACACACCGTTCAGAAATTCATTTTGCAAATATCTCAATTTATTGAAATACATTTGCAACATTTTAAAGTGACCTTTTCACAAATTTTGGCATATTTTGAAGTTTGTCATTAAATGCTTTATATTGATAAATGTAAACATTGGATCTTAAAAGCTCCAGTAAAAAATCAATAATAAAATTTAAAAAAAGGAAAAAAAAGTAGCCGGCACCAGTGACCCCCGGAGTCCTGGAGTTAGTCTGAAGTAAATACGCATTAGCCCTCTCGGCTATTCCGCCGAGTATACACTGTTTATGTATTTTATACCTTATATAAACAATCTTCGTAGTTTCGTAAATTTAAACGACAACAACAGAACAAACCAAATTATTCAATCGTTTCGCGTTGCAACGCTTTATACTATTTAGGTTTTCAAATCGTCAAAAGAAACATATAATGGCCATATTGGACTATGGTAAATGTTTAGTTATACTGTTACCTCACAAATATCATAACTAAAACGAAAATTTGCGAATCTGAAACAACTTTTTTCAATTTTGTCAATTTACCAAACCGTGAAAAGATCCCTTTAAATGCATAATCGGTGCAGAAAACCATGTACATGAATGATGTTCACATCGGATTTTTGGCTAAGAACATAGGCTTATTAAATAAAGTTATTCTGACGTATTTTGCATTGCCATAAGCATAAGCAGCATTAATTTTTTCTCTTATGCACTACTTGAAATTCTCAATACAACTTGTTTCAAAAGAGTTATTTGAAAAAAAAGCTGCACTATCCGTTGTGTTTACATCCATTAATATTTAGTTGTGAGCCGCACAAAGCCAAGTGATCATACACCCTAAAACTGTGCGTGCTTGCTGTGTCAACAAGATATAGTTACATCAACATACATGCGATGATGTGTAGTCTTTAATAAGAAGTACATTGTATATTGATGTAATATAACTTGACTCTAAACACGTCTAAATAGCCAAAGAGTTCAACATATTATCAGTTGTATGGGCGTCAAGGTGAATTTGTTATGGCATAAAACTCATTTACAGAATTTAAAGTAAACATCATATGTTAGTGTTTTCGTGTTATAAGTAGAGAAACAATGCGTTTAATGCGTGCATTAATACAATTAGATTTTTAAGACTAGAATATCTTTATTATGTTTTGTCCAATGTACAGTTTTCGAGATGATTGTCTGCATGTTCAAAAGCTTTGCATGCTACGGTTACCTTTACATGTTATTGCTTATATGTTGCTTCGCTACGTCTAGTACCGGTGTGGGCGTCGCATGCAAGGGGGCGTGTCCGTGTATCCCTGACAACGCCATCCCCGTGTTCTGTGAGTCTCTGTGCCCCGAGGAGAAATTGCCCGTGTGCTCCGTGCACGGACACACCTTCGATACGGACTGTCATCGGGAGTGCAGGTAGGGCGCGAGGAGTTAGTGCAGGTAGGGCGCGAGGAGTGAGTGCAGGTAGGGCGCGAGGAGTGAGTGCAGGTAGGGCGCGAGGAGGGAGTGCAGGTAGGGCGCGAGGAGTGACTGCAGGTAGGGCGCGAGGAGTGAGTGCAGGTAGGGCGCGAGGAGTGAGTGCAGGTAGGGCGCGAGGAGTGAGTGCAGGTAGGGCGCGAAGAGTGAGTGCAGGTAGGGCGCGAGGAGGGAGTGCAGGTAGGGCGCGAGGAGTGACTGCAGGTAGGGCGCGAGGAGGGAGTGCATGTAGGACGCGAGGAGTGAGTGCAGGTAGGGCGCGAGGAGTGAGTGCAGGTAGGGCGCGAGGAGTAAGTGCAGGTAGGGCGCGAGGAGTGAGTGCAGGTAGGGCGCGAGGAGTGAGTGCAGGTAGGGCGCGAGGAGTGGGTGCAGGTAGGGCGCGAGGAGTGACTGCAGGTACGGCGCGAGGAATAAGTGCAGATAGGGCGCGAGGAGTGAGTACAGGTAGGGTGCGAGGAGGGAGTGCATGTAGGACGCGAGGAGGGAGTGCAGGTAGGGCGCGAGGAGGGAGTGCAGGTAGGGCGCGACGAGTTAAATTAGCAGTGGCCCGATAGTCAATAGCGCTCAATTAGTCGTCGTCGGCTCAGGTACTACTTAAGTTTACTACAATGTTCCCAGGTACAGAAAATGCGCTCGAAAAATACTCCGGTTACCTTTTGATATATTAACCGTAACCCTGGTACTTTGAAGTAAACTTAAGATTACCCGAATTACTAATAAGTAGTACCTGTGCAAACTATGACCAATCGAAGGTCATTGGGGCCAAATAAGTAAAGCTTTCATTAAAGGTTGTCTGAGAAAAACTCATCTATCGTCTGTTCGGCAAGTATTGAAAGAATGAGGACATACTACGAAATAAGAGATACTTTTGACAAAATAGCGCATATGTAACGAAGTTCCTTATTGACGACCAAAGCACTTCTCGTAGTCCTTGGCGACAAAAAAAGAACCTCTTAGGCACTTAGTAGTACAGTCTGTACCTAGTGGTCTATATTTCATAATATCTTGTATCAATGTAAAATACGCATAAGTGTTTAAAAAAGGTAGAGCGAGAAAACCAGTTTTCCGAGCGAGTATTAAAATAACTTCTGAAATATATTATTTGTCATTTCATTGTGCGCTAGTAATCAGACCTTTTGAGCAAAATTAAATCATTAATTTTATTTTTGATAATTTGCTGTTAGGGATGTAATATGCGTGTCGTCTATATTTTGATGAAAAGCACTTCGGCAATTACAGAACTTTTACTATATATGTGGATGTACAAAATTATATGTACAACAACAACAACGTGATTTCGAAGTGCTTTGTGTGTACAGCCATAATCAACAAACATAACAATCACAGGAGTTGCAGAGAAATGGACTATACATTAAATTTATTAAATTGAATATTAATTGCCAAATAACACAAACAGAAAAAAATACAAGTCGATCAGTAATACATCAACACAATAACTTAACTAAAAAAACCGGCTCGATCAGCCTTAAAACAACATTAACGGCACCAAAAACAGCAGCAACAGCAACAGCACCACCAACAACAATGAATTTTTTAATGTATCAAGTAATACTAAAAAATATAATGATAATATTATTATTAATACGAATTTATTATTATATATTATATTATTATTATTATTATTATTATTATTATTATTATTGCACTTCTACCACTACCAGTACAACTACGACCACAAACACTAACAATAATAAATATTATCAAAATAAATGAACATTTTAACATTTACAATATTTCTTCGTTTCAGTTTTGAGGAGAAGGCATGCAATGGTGAATGTCCATGTACAGGCGTACATCACTCCTCCACTCAGTACGTCCAGCAGTCAATGGTATGTGTACTCAATTTGTAACGACATCATCATCATCATCATCATCATCATCATCATCATCATCATCATCATCATCATCATCATCATCATCATCATCATCATCATCATCATCATCATCATCATCATCATCATCACCATCACCATCATATTCATATACATCCTTTTCTGTGTCCTCCTCTTCCTCCTCCTCATCATCATCCTCATTTATCATCCTCGTCGTCATGTCGTTTACATTGTAAACTAAACACAATGGCCGATACAATGGTCCTTGCAACGTCGTCAGTTTATATGACATGCATGTATAAGTTTAAATTTAATAAAATGTGGGAATACCATTATAATTAAGGAAATGAAGATAAATATAGTGATACAGATTACTTTCATGGCTGTATTGGTTTGATCACTTGTGATTCTCAACATTGTTTACATTCTTGTATATTGATATGAAACAGACATATAACGCACAAAGCACAGCTTTTAGTAACAAACGCGCCATTGTTGATTTCATTTCAATTTATTGATTTGATTGACAGTGAAGTTATGCGCATTTGAAATTAATTGAGCTAGGGAAGTATTTCAGACACTAATATTCTACTTATAAAGTAATTATTCGATATGATCACGTTTATGTTAACTATCATGTAATTAGTCCTGAATAATTGCATTGTTACACAGATTGGCTTTAATCACAGGCCGATAATAAAAGTACACTACCTTCAGGGTTTCCGACCTACTTGAGCAGAAATCCGACATTGTATTAAGTTGATTAGATTTTGGGGTTTTGTTTTTAGAAAATATGGTATGGTTTTTGTGATCACCTTTGTCCGCCATTCGTCGCCAACACTTACCACTTAACACTCTATAATATACGAGTCTCGTTCTGAGAAAACTGGGCTTAATGCATGTGCGTAAAGTGTCATCCCAGATTAGCCTGTGCAGGCCGCACAGGCTAATCAGGGACGACACTTTCCGCCTTAACTTGATTTTCGGTAAGGAGGGACTTCCTTGAAACAAAAAGTACCATAAAAGCGGAAAATGTCGTCTCTGATTAGCCTGTTCTGACTGCACAGGCTAATCTGGGATGACACTATACGCACATGCATTTAGCCCAGTTTTCTTAGAACGCGGCTCATATATTTTCTATCGTCATAAAACTTTTGCAACCAGTTTCAAGCTGGGTCATGTGAGGTCAAACAGTGAGCTCTGACGGTATAAGTGAAGATAAACTTTAACCCATTAATTCTAAATTGGATCAATTTATTTCCAAATTTAGGGATGTCTAGTTTATAAATTTCTATATTTAGAATATTTAGTACAGAAATTCCTTTAAGCAAACAGCGCAGACCCAGATGAGACGCCGCATCATGCGTCGTCTCATCTGGGTCTTCGCTGTTTGCCAATGCTTTTTTCTAGACGCTAGGCATAAATGGGTAAAGTTTGTTGACACTTAAAAGTAAATTTTGTATCTGGAAATCCTCAAACTTGCTAAGAAAATTTATTCTAATTATACCTCAAACGACTACAAAACAAGTCCACATTTATTATCACTCTAAATAAAGAAACATGTTAGTAACACTTTAGAGAGACAAGTGAAAGCTTATTTGTCGTGAAATATTTGATAACAATATGTTTATTGGCAACTCGGATGAGATATATTGGACCATGTTAATCCCGTATTTTGTCTGGTTCATAGTGGTTTGCTTAAACACGCGTTGCGTTTGATAACAATATTAAGAACACGAGTACTAACACAATATTTTGAATATTAAATGAGGTTAGAATGAAACATGCGTTATAGGAAAAGTTGGGCTTTAATGCATCTGCGTTAAGTCTGCACATATTAATCCGGGACGTCGCTTTCCGCCAAAACTGGATTTTCGTTAAGAGGAAACTTTCATTAAATGAAAAATTCCGTAAAAGCAGAAAGTGTCTTCCTTGATTACAGGGAAGACTACATATGCTAATCTGGGAAGACACTTAACGCATATGCATTAGGGCCTGTTTTCCTATACCGCGGCTCATGTTTTTCATGAAGCTTTATTCATGCTTCTCAGTCGCGTTTGACTGGACTGTATTGTTACCTCTTCAGGGTTTTCAAAGCGGCCATTGAACATTCCGACCAACTGACGGATCCTCAACTGACGGACCTTCGACGTGCCATACATAACTGGCTCCTCGATATCATTTGTGTCATGTGACATTTACTCAAATTCATGCATCATTTACCACTAGCTCATTAACATTCACCCGATATAAAGCAAAAGGTTTTCGCCCTACCCTCGAAATGGATACACGTTCAGCCTCGTTCTGGAATTCTGCGAGTCACATGACTTCGCCCTCTTATCATTTTTGCTTATTGTGAAAAGGATACTATGAGGTCAGGTCGCCGTGGTGTAAGGGATATTGTTCCGCATTACAATCGGAAGGTCACGGGTTCAATTCCCACTGTAGGAGCGTTCTTTAGATCTCCCACAAGTACTGGTTCTACGGCCAGGAAAAGGACTGGAGAGCGTTTCAAATAAGTAGTAAACAATTAAAATGCAATTTAGCTGAAAAAATATGTTAGAAGAAACCGCAGTACTCGGTTCCTTTTTGGACGTGTTTTATGGGTTTATTGAAACCATACCATTATAAGAAATATTATACATATATTTATTCGATTACGGTACATGTGGTAACTTTATTTTATATATGCAGGAATGACAGACCAGTGTCAGGTTGATGATGCGATCTATAAAGTGAATCATGCATTCTCAAAACCAGTATTTGTGAAACTTGTATAGTATTGTTATTATGTATATATGTTATCTGTAGTTTTGGGATGTAAATATATAGGAATGTTTCAAAATTTTGACCCCCGCCATGCGAAAATGAATTTAATGCGATATGCGGGTAACGTAGCTCGCGACCAGCCAGCGCATCCGCGCAGTCTAGTCGTGAAATACCAAGTCAACTAATGAGAATATGAAACCTTCGTAAGTTTATGGCGTACATTATAGCTCCTGACTAGACTGCGCATATGGCTTAAGGAATAATTTCGCATGATGCAGGTCAAATCTTAATGTATAGGCATTTTACTAAATTGTATCTATTTTGAACGACCTAAGCACTTGTTATTAATAAAGCAATTTGATAATGATTGTAATCGGTATTAAAGCTGTGTTTTTGTGAGCATTTAATACTCATTAATATGCAATACCGTCAAAACGATAAATCTAGCTTAAAATACGCTTCGTCATGCGAAAATGAGTCTTATATCATATACAGCAAGCGTAGCTCCCGAACAACCTGCCCGTTTGCCTAGTCTGGTCAGGGGCTGCCCTATCCGCTATAAAGGCACACACGGATGCGTTGTCTCATTTAAAAACAGATTAGCATCAGAACAGTTTGGTGAGGAGATACACTGGCTTCATATGGCTTATGATCCTTTTTCACATGACGCGGCTAAAAAAGTATGCGTTTTACTAATGCATGTTTAACTGTTCTGTTCTTTGTTAAAAGTTTTACTTTACAAAGCTTTTTTTAAACAAAGCATCATACAGTACCAATTAATAAACCGAAAATTCAACTATAAAACAAGGGACATAATCAATTCCAGCGTGCTAGTCCTGTATGACCGCGATTGACAGACACATTGTGTACATTGATGAGACGCAAATATAGGGCCGCGCTGTGTGAAAATGGGTTTAAAGCATGTACTTAAAGTGTCATCCCAGATTTCTCTGAACGGTAAGCATTGGCTAATCGGAGAAGACACTTTCCGCGTTTTTGATATTTTTCGTTTAAAGAAAGACTATTATCAGAAAATCCATTTTAGTCGGAATGTGTCGTCCCTAATTAGCAGTGCGGACTGCACAGGCCAATCTGGGACGACACTTCATGCACATGTATTAAACCCCCTTTTCACAGAGCGAGGCTAAAAGCGAGTGCATGGCATTCACGCAAATTTGATTGTGTTTGAAATAACTTACTTCAATAATTATTAATTATTCAAGTCGATTAAAACATGAATCGATTGATGACACGGTTGGAGTGATCTGAACATAAACTCGATTTTGTTTAAGCACTTTTATTTATATTTACAAAATATATTTCAAATGACGAATCGTTAATTGCTCGGTTCCCCTTAAATTCGACTCTCGACGTCCGTCGTGTAGAATAAAGGTAATAAATGCTTGCATCGAGTCAAATTTGCATTCACTATTCTAATATGTATTTAATTGTCTAACCGACATTTTTAAAGGTCAAATTAATAGCTTTTATATGTACAGATATGACATTAACTCATTTGATACGCCGAAAATGCCATGTCTTTCATTACAATTGTCAAGTTTGACATTGTGTTAAATAAAACGAGAACATGTAAAACATGTTTAATGCGATACGAATGTTTGAAAAATTGTTTTCACCAATTTGTTTAGCAAAACTATGTGCATTTTCTAAAGATATCATATTTAAAGTGATAATTTCAACTACAACATATTAGACACAATTAACATCAGTTGCAAAAATGCACGATTTGACATTCAAAAGTAAATATTAATATTGAACAACATTTACTTTTCCATACATAGAGCGCTAACATTTCAACAGTTCGATCATTTGCCGAATGGTTCAGTGTTATTTTTACAAAATACGACACCAGTCTTGTATTATAAATGACGGGGCTTAATGCAGGTGCGTAATATGTCGTCCCAGATTAGCCCATGCAGTCAACACAGGCTTATCAGGGACGACACTTTCCTCTTTAATGATATTTTTCGTTTGAAGGAGGTCTCTTAGCAGAAATCCAATTAAGGCGTTAAGGGGTTTACCCTGATTAGCATCGGCGACTGCACAGGCTAATCTGGGACGACACTTTACGGTCATGCATGAAGCCCCGTTTTCCAAGTGCGATGCTCAAATAGTTTTTGCTTCGAATAAAATAATGCGCTTTATCACTGAAAGGATTATTGAATATTTTTCAATTTATTCTTCATTTGGCAGTTTTAAACCAACATTTATGAAATGATAATATCATCCGGTTTTCTAGTTATCATTAACGAGCCATAAGTGCATACTGAGTGTTTAGTCCAATACAAATACAAGAAATACAACATTAAGACCTTTATCATATTGTTGAAAAAAATCGATGTGTTTTCTCCTGTAAAACATTATTTAAGCCTTGTAATTTAAATCTGCGAATAAATGTTTAATTAATATTTAACCTTTTAAACGAAAACATAAATCTGATTAAGAAAGCGATAACCATAATCTTGTATCATTGCTTTTTTGACAGTACGGGTTAAACTATTTTTTTTAATTAAACAGCACGTCACCCATACTATGATATAAACGTGTATATGCAAGCAGTCCGCACATATGAATCAACAACGACATTTTACGCTTAGACTGGACTTTTGTTTACAAAGTGTTTTCCCTGACTAGTCTCCGTGGACTGCACAGACTAGTTTACGATGAGACTGGAGTTTTGTTTACAAAGTGTTTTCCCTGACTAGTCTCCGTGGACTGCACAGACTAGTTTACGATGAGACTGGAGTTTTGTTTACAAAGTGTTTTCCCTGACTAGTCTCCGTGGACTGCACAGACTAGTTTACGATGAGACTGGAGTTTTGTTTACAAAGTGTTTTCCCTGACTAGTCTCCGTGGACTGCACAGACTAGTTTACGATGAGACTGGAGTTTTGTTTACAAAGTGTTTTCCCTGACTAGTCTCCGTGGACTGCACAGGCTAGTTTACGATGACAATTTACGCACACGCACTTAGCCCCGTTTTCCTAAAAATTAGTGTAAATTAATCATTAAACACAAAGCATAAAAATGCAAATCAAGACGCAGAAGACAATTCATTTTAGTTCCATGATTTTAATACAGACTAGGGAAAACAATAGGTTGGTACATGAAAATAGTATTAAGCCTTGAAGCAATTAGGATTTAACTGGACTTTTAATTTGTTTGAAGAAAACATTGACCGTTTGCTATTGAAATTACCTCGTCATTTAGGGAGAAAAGCAGTTTTTATGCAATTTTATTAATCTTGTATTGAGACTTAAAATCTGTATGAATTTTATATTGTTTAAATTATGCTGCTTGAAGGAGACATCAATAAACAATTAGATATTAGATAGTTAAATTATCCATAGCTCTTTCATGTCTTCTTTATTTATATAAAATGAGGTTGGAAGTTTGAATGAAATGCAATGTTGTGTTTAAACAAATGTTACAAAACTGACTTAAACTGCGCTTTTTAATAATTATCTTAGTTTAATTTATTACATGTAACTGAACCTGTTTAGTATTATATTATATACATGGCGTTTTTGTAGAAATTAACGGGTAGATAATTTTTTCGATATAACGTAATAACTACGCAACTAATACTAGTAACATATGCAATGACAGTTTATATATGAACCGTGCTTTGTGCAAAGGGGGTTAAATGCATGTGCGTAAAGTATCGTCCAATATTAGCCTGTGCAGTCCACACAGGCTAATCAGTGACAACACTTTCCGCTTTTATGATATTTTCTGTTTAAAGAAAGTCTCTCTTCTTAGCAACAATCCAGTTAAGGCAGAATGTGTCGTCCCTGATAAGCATCTACGGACTGAACAGGCAAATCTGGGACGACACTTTACGCACATGCATTAAACCCCTTTTCACAGAGCACGCCTCCATTTTTTTGCTGTTAACGTTTTTTACACGGTTTTTGAATATTGAATGTTTCCTGTTTATTGTGAAATTCGAGAGAATAGTGCTAATTAATTTTTTAACGTTCTTAATATTGTCATGTTGTATTTAGCGGTAAATTTTGCCAGTTTATTGAACAATATTTTACAATCTTTATACACTTTGTTAACGATAAAAAGAAATGCTACATATTATGTGTCACTAAATTTGGGAACATTTGTACGTAGGAATGGATTAAACGTTACAATTGTATTAAATATTTGTAACTGAACAACATAAAGTTATCAATTTTCATAAAATATTATAGTCGAATTCGAAATAGTTAGAAAACTTACCCGCTAGACAAAATACTTATCACAAATTATTAATTACACCGCATTATAAAATGATACAACAAATATTTTTTATACTCAAAAGTCGTAGTTTAGTAATACTTAGCCCAATATTCGCTGAAGCCTTATGCGTTTAAAACTTTTATGGTTATCAATAGAAGATCATTTTGATTAATTAATTCGAAGTCTATTCCGCTTACATATTTCAACTTACTGCGTAACGTATACACAGTTGTCACTGATCGGATATTATAGCAACGAATAAAGTTTGTGCATGTGAACTTTGCAGTTATGGTTACTGTTTTTAGTGTCATGTCATCGATCACTGTAAGATTTTGTGAGTAACCTGGCTTTTGATGTCGTAAGCAATCATATCTGGCGTTGTTTCCACCATTTCGCTATTCAGATCTCTCTGAAATTTAGAAACCCACATCTAATCCGCAAGTACACACATCGCTGACCTGTAAAATAAACCAATGGTTCTTTGATACCGTAATATCCTATTGAATCCATTCCGTACATATACGCCTCGCTCTCGGAAAACGGGATTCAATGTATATGTCTAAAGACGCTTTCCGCCTTATAAGGGTATTCCACTACGACCCGCTTCCCCACGATTTGTCACGATTTCCAATATTTTGAGGTCGGGGACATTCGTAGCTTAATCGGCGAAGGTCCTAACTCATTCGTAGCTAGTCGTGTGCCGGTCATTAGTGATTCATACAACTCGTGAGCTCCCGAAAAATCGTGGCCAGATTTTAAACGTGTTTAAAATTTGGTCAGGACCTCCAAGAATGAATTTAATCGCAGTTGACTCGTAACAGCGTCGTTGTGCGTTCTTGGGCATCGTAATGGGATCTTAGGTAATTCGTGACTCAATCTGGAAATTGGTGATCACGTGATCTGTCTACGAATCAGCTACGACTTTATCAAGTCTCTCACGAGTTCACCCCGAGTGAGTTGCGAGCCCGCTAAGATTCTCGCGATTTAGATCAAGACTCACGAGTTCACCCCGAGTGAGTTGCGAGCCCGCTAAGATTCTCGCGATTTAGATCAAGTCTCTCACGAGTTCACCCCGAGTGAGTTGCGAGCCCGCTAAGATTCTCACGATTTAGATCAAGACTCTCACGAGTTCACCCCGAGTGAGTTGCGAGCCCGCTAAGATTCTCGCGATTTAGATCAATATCAATAGATATTGGCGCCTAATTCATGGGTGCGTTCGGTGAGGTCCTAGCTTTGTCGTGACCGATCTGCACCGTTCTTAGTACAGTAGATTCTTACACATCGTAGTGAAGTCGCGACCCTATTCGCTAGACTTCAACCGAACCCCAAAATACGTCGTAACCTAATCGTACCAGTGTCGTAACTGAATCGTAGACTTTCACGAGTCTTCCCGATTCAATAAATGTGATAACTCGTGGCGAATCGTGAGCCTGTTTTCGTAGTGGAATAGGGCCATTAACTGGATTGTCGCTATGAAGAGAATTCCTTTAAACAAAAAATACCATTGAAGAAGACAGTGTCGTCCCTGATTAGCATGTGCAAAATGCTCAGGATAATCTGGGACGACACTATACTCACATTCATTGCGCCCAATTTTTCCAGAACGAAATACTATTACACATTTCTGTTGTAATAACGTGTGTACGATATTCGTATCCGATTATTCTTTTTAATACTAGGCCTGTTGTATAAAGTCTTTGCTCAGAATAACTGTCTGTAGGTATTCTTTCTATAGAAAAAACATTGCTTGACTGGAAAGTCGCATTAGAAGAATCGCAGAAGTTACTAAACAACTTATAAAAAATAATGTTTCGTAATACCTGTGTTCGACTTTTGTATCCCCTGACTTTATGTCTTAGCAAACACTCGTTGCTGAATCTCGAATGTTACTAAATAACATATGCATAAATAACAGTTGCACTGCAATAACCGGCGTTCATCTTTGTATGCCATTACGTTATATCATAATGTATAGATTAAGTCATTGCTAAATGCAAGGTATGTGTACCTCGATATGAGAAAACGGGGTTTAAATGCATGTGCGTCAAGTATCGTCCCAGAAGACCCTGTGCGGTTCTCAAATACTTATCAGGGAGACACTTTCCGCTTTTATGGAATATTTCGTTAAAATGAAGTCTGTTCATAACGAAAATCCAGAAAAAGCGGAAAGTATCATCCATGATTAGCCTGTGCGGAGTGCACAGGCTATTCTGGGACAATACTTAACGCACATGCTCTAATGCCCGTTTTACCATAGCGAGGCTCATTCGCACGCGTACTTTCTCTGTGACCGACAGACACCGACGACGAGGTACAATCCCGGCGATCCGGCAAACTTCAACACGGAGCCCAGCAACCAGCCCTTAAGCACATGCGAATGCGTGCGCACTGACATTGACCCAGTCTGCACGACGGACGGACGGACGCTGTGGTACGGATGCGAGGCGATCTGTCTGTAAGTAGCCATGTACGTCTTGTTGAGATAATCATTTTAACAGCGGAGTACCGACTAGCGGTAAGCACAGCACATGCGCCAATGTGTAGAAGGACGAACGACGACGGATTTTTCATCGTAGATTGGGTAAACTGTTGCCTTGCTTTATTAAATATAAACGAAAAATGTCAGATGTAATTAATAAGACCTTAAAAAGATTAAGTTAAAGTAAATTATATATTTAGATATGTAATCTGAAATAACTGGGAACTGGGGCCTCTTTGCATTTTCTTGACTGATAACTGGCGTATTAGTTGATGATAAATCACTATACAACAGAGACATTGTAGCTGTTAAATGGTACGCGGTTGTGTGTTATATAAATACAAATTTATACGAATATGGATTATTTAATCCCACACAGGCTTGTCAGTGACAACACTTTCCGCCTAAACTGGATTTTTGCTTAAACAGAAAATATCATAAAAGCGGAAAGTGTCGTCCCTGATGAGCCTGTGCGAACTGCACAGGCTAATCTGGGACGACACTTTACGTGTATATATTCATTAAACCCCCTTTTCACAGAGCACAGCCCATACAATATTGATATACATGGACGAATTTTTGTTTTCAACAAATCTCAAAATTAATAATCAACGAATATCTAAATTTTACAAAGGAATTGGTAATATCGATATCAATTCCAATTATTTTGAAATATCTTAACACGTACATTTCAGTGGTCACACAGTAGCCTGTTCATCCGCATGCCCGTGTTAGTGGACAACTGCGTATGACGTCACGGTAACATTGGTGTACAAAGGCGTTCCAGAACAAATGTTTACAATAGGACACTACTTACGTCTGGTCTTGTGTTGTGTGTGTTTTCTTATATTCGATGCTGGACACATAGTTTAGGTAATTGAATGGTATTGTTCAATTGCAAAATAATTTAATTTCATACGTCAATAGAAAGCAGTCATGTCCTTAATTTTAATTTATGCTTTTTCCACAACTGATTTGACTTTTAGTAAAAAGTAATGAAGATATCCACTCCAGGTTATCAATACGAAATAAAGAATCAATACAGTGAATCAAAACAGATCATTATTACTACATGTATTGCCTGTTCTTGTATAATAAACAATATTTTTATATATCTGCGTTTGCTTTCATTTTTACCGGGATCGTGCTCAAGTTATTTATTCAGTGTAGTTAATTGTCCTTACTAGTATTGAAACTAGAAAAAAACCATATTACATAAAAAGTGACATACCAGAAATTGAAACAGATCGGATTAATTATTTGTATGAGACTAATAATTTTGCGACACTTATACCGTTTTGTGGGCGAAATTATATTGTTTAAACAAAAAAAGCAAATGTAAATATGGAAAAGTCATGTATTTATAACGGATAAACGATTCACTTTATTAGCATATATTGACATATTGTTATGAATAACATGACATAATTGATTTCTGACACTGGGTATGTTGATCATGTCATTTCAAAAAGTTAAATTTGCAAGTATTACAGGAGCAGATTGTTTCGCATGAATATACACATCACGGTCTGCTTGGATTCTAAATTAGTTGTGAAATTTCGAATAAGAAGCGGAGGGAATCAACGTGTCGTTTTAAAGTGGGTATGCACGATTTTGATATGTGTTAAATTGTAATATATTGATAACAAATGTTACAATTACACAAACTAGGCAATACAAATTATGCATTGAAGACGAAGCCGATTGTGACGAAGTTATTTCGTACATATTTTCCTTCTATAACCAAAGCATTCGTCTTTTTATTAGGATCGGAGTTAGTGTTCGTGTGTAGTATGAATAGATATCGTTGCAGGAAATTAAAATGATCCCTAAAACTAATTTTAGATTCACATCGTACATGCATGATATACATGCTGGCGAATTCGACTGTACAAACATTTTCGATTTCAGAATAAAATATCTGGCTTATTTGGCATTTTTCGACACAATTTTCTTTTTAACTTTTATTTTAATTTATATTGAAATATATGTATAATACGTTTTTTTACACATTTTATATAATTTCATAAATATTTGACAAAATCGTGCACTTTAAATTCACTCCTATTGGGGATAAATAGGCCGCGTCCTGATAAAACTGGGCTTAATGCATGTGCGTTAAATATCGTCCCATAGTAACCTGTGAAGTCCGCACAGGGACGACACTTTCCGCATAAACAGGATTTTCGTTTAGATGAGGCGTCCTTCAAACGAAACGTTTTATAAAAGCTAAACGTATTGTCCATGAAATGCCTGTGCGAACTGCACAGGCTAATCTGGGATGACAGTAACGCACAAGCACTAAGCCAACATTTCCCAGAAAGCCACTTGTATTGTGCATGCATTTCCTTAGGCATGGATTAAGTAAACCGCATATAGAATCGTTTTATACAAAGAATAGGTATGTTCATCTAAGCAAATATCAGACTATTTCATAGTCTTTGTTATCAGACAAGGTTTCGATAATATTACATTAAATGTAAATGCCTCAAATATGATCATTCATAATTAACACAAACAGACAAAATTATCATGTTATGCCATTATATATCATGTAATTAACTACCTGGATGACAAGCGGCATTAACGCTGACAATAATTCATCCATACAAACTCAAATATAACAATTTTGAAAACTTGAATAATCATTTCCATTATTCTCTTCTCTCGAGCCAATCCAACCAAGGGCCTCGATTTTAATGTCCTTCTAAGCGTGCCGATATCAGGATTGTTAATGTCAAATGTGTCTAATTGATATCTCATTATCATAAATAAATTGCACTGGCATTAATAAATTGCACACATGAAATCAACTTGTGCAATTGTAGGATAGCCGGAATCTAATATTTTTTGTCTGTGTATATTCATTTAACATAAATATATTTCCCTGGTGAACCAAACAGGTATTGCATTAAATATTTAAGCTGCGAAATGCGACATTTTATCTGATGCCATTTTCGGCTATCGTGGCTCAAGACCAGCGCGCGCATACGCGCAGTCTTTTCAAAAGCTACCCACTCCGCTATGAGGTCACGCAAGGTTTCTTGGTTTCATTGGCGGACTATGTAACTAACGAGCAGAAAACGCTTCTCAAACGCGTGGTCACAATTGCTGAAAGAATCAAAGAAGGCATACATACAAACATAACATAAGGCGGTATAAATGAATGCTTATTCAACATGGTGGTGAAAAGAATGGTATTTTTAATGGACATGAAATAATAATTCATGGTTGCGTGAATGTTTACCACACTGAAAAGTGAAACCAACTTGTAGACAACACGAATTAGATCAAAAGTGATGAGATTACTTTCCTGAATACTACAACAACAGCAAAACAGCGAACAATATACATATATACGTAATATTAATTGTGACTAGATCTTAGATCGGAGGCCATTCTAGTTAATTGAGCTAGGTTAATAAATGTTTTCCTATTCGAAGTAGACATCAGTTGCTTAATTTTTATCAATAGATAATATGTAGATAACACCAGTGTTCTTAATTCTCTATATAATGGACACATTAACAACACATGGTATTCATTCTCAATTGCACCCATAGTACACCTTGTACATTCTTGTTCGCTTCCTGGAATATGTCTAAATCTACCTTCTTCAATAGTTAGTGTGCGTTCTGCAGAAGCGAAGTCTCGTCAAGCAAATTATACCCCTAACATTTACAACAATATCTACGATATCTACTGTTATCTTCAGTTTCCCCAGAAGGACAGGCATCTTACTGATGCAAACCATATTTCTTAACCCTTTCAGTGCGGGAACCGAATTTTAAAGGCCTTTGCAAACAGTTTGGATCCAGATGAGACGCCACAGAACGTGGCGTCTCATCAGGATCCAAACTGCTTGCTATTCTGATAGTATTCTTTGAAAAAAATCGAAAAAAATGCTAATTTTATAAATTCAGCAAACGACATTTTCGCAGACGACAAATTTCCCAGCATGCAAAGGGTTAATATCATCAGAATGTCATTTAGACTCTAACTCAACTGCAGTGTAGGAGCCATTGAGACACCACTGTTTACGCAATGTGCTTAATTGCAGCAACATGGCGCGTAGTATACGACATTACATTTACAAACAAAAACAAAACAAAAGATAAACATAACTGAAAAATAAAACATTCACATGAACCAGATATTGATCATTGTTTTGGGTTATGCGTCTTAGACCTGTAGAACTTTATGTTCACAAGTATAATTCAATCCGTTATAATGCGAACTCTTACTACAGGAATGCAAACAATATAGATACTTTAGGAAAAAAATGAATTTAAGACCGACAAAAAAATCCACAACTGGGATCGAACCACTGCCCATTGGAGTAAAAGGCTTGCGCTTAAAGGAGCCTTTTCACGTTTTGGAAAATTGACAAAATTAAAAAAAAGTTGTTTCAGATTCGTAAATTTGCGTTTTAGTTATGATATTTGTGACAATTATATGCATCTTTTGACGATTTAAAAACTTGAACATCATAAACCGTTGTAACGCGAATAATTTGGAAAGTTCTGTTGTTGTCGTTATATTGTTTGAAACTACGAGGATTGCTTATATAAAGTATAAAATACATCCCTCATTGTATGAGCACGGAGGTCTAAACGGTAGATTTTACTCCAGGACTCCAAGGGTCAGTGGTTCGAGCCCAGTTGAAGGTTCAATTTTTTAATTGTATTCTTGTTTTTTATTACTAGAGATTTTTTTTATCCAATTTTTACATTTATCAATATAAAGCATATAATGACAAACTTCAATACATGCCAAAATATGTGAAAAGGCCCCTTAAAACCACTCAACCAACTGGGCCTACTTATTGTTTTACGTATTTGATACTTTATAAAAGGCCCCTTAAAACCACTCGGCCAACTGGGCTTACTTATTGTTTTACGTATTTGATACTTTATAGAAGGCCCCTTAAAACCACTCGGCCATCTGGGCTTACTTATTGTTTTACGTCTTTGATACTTTATAAAAGGCCCCTTAGAACCACTCGGCCATCTGGGCTTACTTATTGTTTTACGTATTTGATACTTTATAAAAGGCCCCTTAAAACCACTCGGCAAACTGGGCTTACTTATTGTTTAACGTATTTGATACTTGATAAAAGGCCCATTAAAACCACTCCGCCAACTGGGCTTACTTATTTTCTTTACGTACTTGATACTTTATAGAAGGCCCCTTAAAACCACTCGGCCAACTGGGCTTACTTATTGTTTTACGTATTTGATACTTTATAAAAGGCCCCTTAAAACCACTCGGCCATCTGGGCTTACTTATTGTTTTACGTCTTTGATACTTTATAAAAGGCCCCTTAAAACCACTCGGCCATCTGGGCTTACTTATTGTTTTACGTATTTGTTACTTTATAAAAGGCCCCTTAAAACCACTCGGCCATCTGGACTTTATTCTTGTTTTACGTATTTGATACTTTATAAAACCACTCGGCCAACTGGGCTTACTTATTGTTTTACGTATTTGATACTTTATAAAAGGCCCCTTAAAACCACTCGGCCAACTGGGCTTACTTATTGTTTTACGTATTTGATACTTTATAAAAGGCCCCTTAAAACCACTCCGCCAACTGGGCTTACTTATTGTTTTACGTATTTGATACTTTATAAAAGGCCCCTTAAAACCACTCCGCCAACTGGGCTTACTTATTGTTTTACGTATTTGATACTTTATAGAAGGCCCCTTAAAGCCACTCGGCCAACTGTGTTTACTTATTGTTTTACGTATTTGATACTTTATAAAAGGCCCCTTAAAACCACTCGGCCATCTGGGCTTACTTATTGTTTTACGTCTTTGATACTTTATAAAAGGCCCCTAAAAACCACTCGGCCATCTGGGCTTACTTATTGTTTTACGTATTTGTTACTTTATAAAAGGCGCCTTAAAACCACTCGGCCATCTGGACTTTCTTATTGTTTTACGTATTTGATACTTTTTAAAAGGCCCCTTAAAACCATTCGGCCATCTGGGCTTACTTATTGTTTTACGTATTTGATACTTTATAAAAGGCCCCTTAAAACCACTCGGCCAACTGGGCTTAATTATTGTTTTACGTATTTGATACTTTATTACAGGCTCCTTTAAACCACTCGGCCAACTGGGCTTACTTTTTTTTTTACGTATTTGATACTTTATAGAAGGCCCCTTAAAACCAATCGGCCATCTGGGCTTACTTATTGTTTTACGTATTTGATTCTTTATAATAGGCCCCTTAAAACCACTCGGCCATCTGGGCTTACTTTTTGTTTTACGTATTTGATACTTTATAAAAAGCCCCTTTAAACCACTTGGCCTTCTAAGCTTACTTATTGCTTTACGTATTTGATACTTTATAAAACCACTCGGCCAACTGGGCTTACTTATTGTTTTACGTATTTGATACTTTATAAAACGCCCCTTTAAAGGGGCCTTTTCACAGATTTTGGCATTTTTTAAACTTATTCATTAAATGCTTTATATTGATAAATGTAAACATTGGATCGCAAAAGCTCCAGTAAAAAAATCAAGAAAAAAAATAAAAAAAAGGAAAAGAACATCGCCCGGAGCAGGTTTCGAACCAGTGACCCCTGGAGTCCTGCCAGAGTCCTGAAGTAAAAACGCTTTAGCCTACTGAGCTATTCCGCCGAGAACACATTGTTGACGTATTTTATACCTTATATAAGCAATCTTCGTAGTTTCACAAAATTTAACGACAAAAACAGAACTCTCCAAATTATTCAATTGTTTCGCGTTGCAACGCTTTATAATTTTTAGGTTTTAAAATCGTTAAAAGATGCATATAATGGCTATATTAGAGCATGGTTAATGTGCAGTATTACTGTTTCCTCACAAATATCATAACTAAAACGAAAACTTACGAATCTGAAACAACTTTTTTCAATTTTGTCAATTTACCAAAGCGTGAAAAGATCCCTTTAAACCACTCGGTCAACTGGGCTTACTTATTGTTTTACGTATTTGATACTTTATAAAAGGCCCCTTAAAACCACTCGGCCATCTGGGCTTACTTATTGTTTAACGTATTTGATACTTTTTAAGAGGCCCCTTAAAACCACTCGGCCATCTGGGCTTACTTATTGTTTTACGTATTTGATACTTTATAAAAGGCCCCTTAAAACCACTCGGCCAACTGGGCTTACTTATTGTTTTACGTATTTGATACTTTATAAAAGGCCCCTTAAAACCACTCGGCCGTCTGGGCTTACTTATTGTTTTACGTATTTGATACTTTATAAAAGGCCCCTTAAAACCACTCGGCCATCTGGGCTTACTTATTGTTTTACGTATTTGTTACTTTATAGAAGGCCCCTTAAAACCACTCGGCCATCTGGACTTTCTTATTGTTTTACGTATTTGATACTTTATAAAACCACTCGGCCAACTGGGCTTACTTATTGTTTTACGTATTTGATACTTTATAAATGCAATCATCTTAATGTCAAAAAAAGATAACGATATCAACAGAACTTTCCAAATTATGCAATCGTTATGCGTCTGTAACGCTTTATAATATTCAGGTTTTTATATCGTCAAAAGATGCATACAATACATATTTTAGAGCATGGTAAATGTTCAACTGTTACCATGCACAAAAAACATAACTACAAAAAAAATCAAATCTGAAATATTTGGTTTCCAATTTTGTTAACTAATCAAAACGTGAAAAGATCTATTTAATGCTCATTTATACAAGTGATATACAGTTGGTTGTTTTACTGAATTCCTTCCGTCGATCATCGAACAAATATTTGCTGAGGTATTGATCGAGTCATTGTTTATGTATTCTACATTTCCGGTATACAGTTATAAAAGCATCGGGAAAAATATTCTTCGTAAGATAGACAAAATGGACCTTAGAAGTCAACTGTTGAACAATGTAGCCTTAATATATTACTTTAACGAGGTTTAAGCTTCAAATTAATACAGTGATGTCACATGTATTTATGTGATTTAATCAAAGAGTGTGGAAAGTATTGTTTCCAACTGAAATAGTATCGAGTGTAAGCCATTTATTCATATATATTTACATTGGAATGCCAACTAATAACAAGCGTTCAATATGAAAATGGTGTCTGCAATTAACGCTGTTTAAATTTTAATTTTACAAGGATTCATTGTGAGGTATCAAGCAAGCCAAATTGCAATATTATGGCGTGGATTACCATTTTCAATATTTAATTGACCATAGAGTAAAGAAAACGTATTGAATAAATAATTAATCACCAGAAACAGACGAACCTCTGATGGGGTTATAAACCCCATTATTGCAAGTTATTGCATTGCTAAATACACAACAAAGAACAGACATTTTTGAAATTCTTTTTTTAAGTGTAGTGGCTCATTGAGGACAGCGGCGGATAAAATTGAAACATAATACAAAATAAAAAGGCGTTAAATGTTTTTAAAAAGTATAAACATTTTTTAATCGATATTACAGTTCCAACATATCAGTTAGGACGAGCTGAACTAGAGCGTCTTTAAATACTGGTTTTCAGTCAAATTTTACTACTTTTGTGAATCCGACATTAACCAAGTTTACACGTGTACACACTGTGTAAATAAACACTTTTATCCTACAGCTAAATGATTTTTATAGAATAAATACGACTCATAAAGAAAAGATAAGGTTTTCTTTATCGCTATTTTTAGATCCGGTTTATAGCAGTTATTTTTAGAACATGTACATAGGGACTACTTTTTTGGCCTTTCACCACTGATTGCGTCATTTAGGTCATTGGGTACGCAGTCGTTTAACGAGTTTACTAGTGTGTGTGTGTGTGTGTGTGTGTTTACGATGGATTACTATAATATTATGAATGTGAAAAACACAGTGTTTGGATATAAAACTGGAATGAAACTGGTGAGACTGCATTTTCGATTTAGTTAAAATGTCGAATGTACTCGAATAACGCGATGTTTTGTTGAACAATCGATGGATTAAATTTAAGAAAAGTGTCAGTGAATTGTTCTTTAACTTTTCGAATTAAAATGGTAATTTCTTTGATGGTTTAGGCGTTCCTTTGTCAGTCGATCAAAGAATGTCTATCCACAAAGAATTGCCTGCTTACATCCAGTGCTTTAAAATGGAAAAGATGGATGGCGATGAAGAAATTTGTCTAGAATTTTAACTCGTCATGGAAGCAAATTAAACATTACGAAAATAAACATGGACGTGGTTATTATACAACTTTGGTGAGTAGAACAATAATTTTATGTAAGTAAGTATAAAGTGTGTAAAAAGAAGAGTTGTTTAAAGACTAAAATTAACAATATCGGCAGGAAAAAATGCTGAATCAAGCTTCACGTAGCCACGGTATGTGTCTACACATTTTGTAAATTTCAAAATGGCGGGAGCCATGTTTGTTTTTTGTTTTTTTTACAGTGGTGAAACAAGAATTGTAGTTTGAACACAACCGTCTGTGTTCTACTTGAGTGTGTTACATTTGAAACGCTGATTAATTTTGAATCCAGGCGTAAAGCGAAATTTTGTCTCGTTACTTTTCTTTTGCGTGGAATTCTTAAGGACTATTTCGATTTCCGTAAACAGGAAAGATCACAATAAATATTACTACGCAATGTTATATTCAATTAATTTAATGTGTTTTTGCTTTTATTTTAGGAATAAATTAAATAAAACAATATTGTAGGATAAAAAGAATACTATGTAAGTGGGATTGTGTACTTAAATTTATCCCACTCGTGTCAGAAAGGCTTACAAGGCTCGACAAGCCTCGCCATGTAAACCTTTCTTCACTCGTGGGATAAATTTAAGTTCACAATCACACTAACAAAGTATTCTTTATATTTTTTTTATATACCGGTGCCAGGTGTAAACTTCCATCGAAAACGCTGTGTCAAAATATTTAGCAACGTAATAAATAAACTTTGCCTAACCTTACCGAAGCTCTTTTTTTATCCATGAAATAAGCAGGTGCCTGGAATTACTCTGAGGGAAGATTTGGTATGATAAAAAAGTTATTCCTCACTCAAACGTCAGTATAATTATTTTTTGTATGCCAACATATGCGATACGGCGTATATGTACAGTAAATGGGCAAATTTATGACAAATTTCGATAACTTGATCAAAGTTGATCTAAGCAGTAAGTTCCATTTTAAATGAAGTCAATACTGTTTTCCGAGTTAAGATAATTAATATTAATAAAATATTGTCATGCAAATGAATTTCTATATGGCACATCATTTTGCTGCACTAATATTGTAGTCGGGTCAGATATTGCGTATTGTATGATTGAATGAGTTGTTTGAATATTTAAAAACATAACATTGATTAAAAGGTCATAAAATATCAAAGCAAATCTCAGTGATTTACCAGGGTATGCTAAGTTTTTTAAAAAGGCGGTGAGCAATATCCCCACATGGATAGTGCATTACAAGTGCTTGTAAGGTTAACGTTAGTCTTACTGGGTTTCATTAGTTTGATTTACGGTAAACCTTCATTTCCACAGTCGATAAAACAAAATTGCAGCAGATAACCAAACATGGCATCTTCAGTTATTAAATAGAAATAATCTGTTATATTTTCTGCGATTTGTATGAGAACATTTACACAATTATTGCATTACGTTTAATTGATATTGTTTTTCCATTATTTTCTAAGAATTATATAAAATTTCTTTGTTATATTGGAACTTAAAAAATGCAATTTAAGCTTTATGTTTTCGGTATATGTATATACCGGTATTGAATTAGACTGTCTCTTAGAAATGCTATCCTCAAGATAAGGAATTTTTTTTGTTTGATCCGCACGATTATCTTGGTTGCAATCAACTATTTTTGGAATCGGGTATCCATTACCGGAGATTATCGGACTTATTGGAAAGAATCAGAAGATAAAGTCCGAACATTAAAGATTGCGGATGGGTAATATTTGGTTGTAAATAATTTTGTTTCTTACACATTTGTAAGCAGTCGCAACAAGACATTATCAATATAATTGATGGTTTCTATTAATGCAGGAGTAACGTGGTGTTTCTATTGTTTTTACATGTACTGAAATTATAATTTTACTTATGTATTATTTTCGTTTCAAAGATACTTTTTGTAAAGATTTTCGAATTTGCAAATGTCAAAACGTTCCAAAATCCAACTCGCACATGACTTAAACAAGCATAAACCTTTCCCCAACTTATCAGACGAGCTGGGTCAATCATATAATCTTTCAAATTAAAACATTGGTACGCTCCAAGTGAAAATAACATATAAAAGCGTCTGTCAGCCTTTTCCGGAGATCCGACAGCAACGCAGCATTTTGAAAATCTTAGAATGCATAGAAAATGTTAGAATGCATAGAAAATGTTAGAATGCATAGAATGCTTTGACATTCGTTCAGTTGCAGCTAATAAGAAACAATTGATAAACAGCGCGATGGTCGTGCATAGAAATGACACAATAACCATTTCAGATGTTTTTGAAATTTTGAAATAATTTCAGACGAAATTGTAATGCACTGATATCAATTAAAGAACGCAACATAACATTTTTTTTATGGACATTCAGTAATTTTTGACATGTTAAATACATGTCATTACAAGCGATAAGAAATAACATGAATCGCATCATATAGACAGTGCTCCAGCTAGGATTCGAAAAGGGCAGGGGGGCTTTTTTGTCAAAAGGGCACTTTCGACGCGCAGTATTTTGTCAAAAGAGAACTTTCGACGCGCAGTATTTTGTCAAAAGGGCACGTTCGAGCGCGCGGATGTTTCTGGAATGCTTCCTATTGCATGTTAATTTATATCTTAGAAAAAATTGTATTATTCCCATTATTATTAAACCATTCAAATATAATGTTTACACTGAGGATTAAACTAATTACAATGTTATAAGAGATTTATGAATTATCATATGTAAAAAAACAACAAAAAAACAACATTTTTTTTGAGAGGGGGGGGGGGCAGGGCGGAGGTTCGGGGGGGGGGGGGGCAGGGCGGAGGTTCGGGAGGGCAGGGCGCGGCGCCCTTTGATTTAGGCCTAGCTGGAGCACTGATAGACATGTATAAAGCATTACATTGCTTACACTAACTTTTTTATCCTTTGGGTTCCTACAAACTGCTGAACATCCCAATAGCACGTGTATGCATATAAACACATTGAAGGCATCATGTAAATATTTATAAGTATTGCTTATTCTACCGCGTGAAAATATATAAAAACGTGTTTCGTTTAGAACTATTTTTTTCTCGTCGCGTTTACCTCAGGTACAGTCTACTAATGCTCAGATGTATTTGAATACATGTTCAATTTAATGTAATTGCTGTCGAGTTTCGCTTGTTTATTGAAATGCCCCTGAAATTGCATTGTTCCATATAGACTTACCAGAAACTTGTTCTTTATGTTGACATAGCACTTCATTATCATCGCATGTCTTAATATAAGTAAACGCATGATTAATTAAGAAATAGTAAACCCCACTGAGGTCCCTATGGCATTAAAGTGACCAGCCAGGCAGACACAAACCGTATATGGACCGAAGTCGTAGGCCGAAGGGACGCAAGTGGAGTTTACTATTTCTTATATTACACCGAAGAGTTTCCCCTTTACCATTGTACAGTGTTGTACGATTGTATATGGTTTAAAAGAAATATTAAACTGAAGAATTTCGTAGTAATAATGACGTCATTTCGTTAAAAAAGGACGTCATTTTACAGTAAAACTGCAAATTGAGTGGTGTGTAACCCCAAACGGTCCATATACAAAAAATAGTGACCGGTCCATAAACTCTTAGGTCTCTCTATCGCATTTTACAGACTGAAACGAGTCATATAGATATAGAAGGACCAATATCTCTGAGGTGTAATACGGGCAAAGCCCGCGAAGCGGGCGTTGACCGTTCATACATATGGGAATTTAGACATAAAATTACATAAGAATACCACATATGGATACGTCTCAAAAAAATTTGCCACGCGACATATATTTTCGCGATGCTATTTATGACCTTGAACAAATCAAAAACACTTTGACATATGCTAAATCACATGTAAATACATACCTCAGGAAAAGTTATATCAATGACATCATAATTGTGTAGCGAATCGCACTAAATATTCTCGCATTATTTGTTTTTCTTCGCAACCGTTCCAGAATTAAGTCATTACTCAATTATCTCCCCTGAATGCTCTTCTTCAGTGGGTATAAGCCGAAGACTGGTTCACTACATATAGTAACAGTCTTCACCGAACACAATTTAGGGGAACATAACCCGTCTTTAATATATTGCCGAATCTCAGATTTCTGTCGAATTTATTTGCTTTGATCTTTTCGATATCTTATTGTTATTATTATCCTGACAAATCACAAACTCTTGTTAAAAAATTATTTGTTTTAAACACTATAGTTGGCATCTCTATTCTTCCAGTATTCTCGCGGTATTTCAATAACGACACCCTACTGTTTATGTATCAGAATTTGTGACGCATTTTCCATTCGCTCTCAGAAAGAAGTTTTACGTGTGATCATGAGCAAGTTTGTGGTAAGTTGTCGTTGTTATCCACCAGAAACACATTTATTCACAAAATTTAAAGATATTTAGATCTAACTTTTTAGTCTTTTAGCTTTAATTTTTAACGTATTAACACCTCGTCTGCTCGCACTTTACCGATATCCCGAAAGGTTACATATCACGATAATTAGTTTAGGCCTAAAACCACAAAATCCAATACCGTTGGAATTTTCGTACCACAATCTTACGTAAAAAATCTTCCAGATTCGAAATCAACAAAAAACAAGACATTTATAAATTGTCTGCATTATTGATCAAATTTTAAGATATTTGTTGGTTTTCCGTTTTTAGAAGCTGTTCTGCCAAGGCAAGAGCTGGGCATTATACAAGCCATTCTATCCAGCAAAACTGACAGTTTTGGTTTACAGAAATCAACAAAGGAGGGATTCCCGAACTATCAAAATTTCCAAGCTATACACACAGTTATTATCTGTGATGATCTTTATTGGTTCTGTTTGTTTACTTGGATGGAACATGTGTGAACTTTTATAGAACTTTGAACAATCTATATATGTCTATCTATAAACAAAAATCAGCTATGGTATAATAAGATCAGATGTGCAAACAATGTCAAAGATTTGTTAAATTAACAATTTAAAGGCAATTATGCTGAAAAAATATGAAAAGTTCCCATGCAAATTTTGTCTGTATATCGACAAGTGTCTGCCGATTATTGTCAAACTAGTAATACAAAACTTACCACAAGTATGTAATAGCACTAAGTACCTGTGATCATTTTTAGTAAGATAGTGTAATTCTAAACAGTAGCAAAAAGCTTGTTTAGTAAATGCATAATGCAATTAATATGATTTCCGTTCTATTGTGTAATTAATAAATTGGTTGTTACTTGCTAATCCATGATAAATGTTTTATGGCTAGGGCAAAACCAGCAATGTTAATTTTGTAAAAGGTAATACAATAACACCACTTTGTAATTTCATATACGTAAATATTCTTGAAATGTAGGTTGATGAGTTTTACTTAGTTTGTAACTATTATTTTATGTGCAAATAAATGATATGAAGTGTTTTGTATATCCACACAATACCACATATCTTTTTATATATGTACTGTATTATGTGTTATTTGAATGTTTAAATAAAACATATGGATGATATAACATGATGCATTCTAATATTTGCATTCAAATTGTAACTATAGAGCTAAGTGTATGCAGTTTAGACTGTGATTTTAGAATTGCTACAAAATGGCTAGTTTTTTAGAGGCGACACAATTTAAACTATTCAACAATAGTTTGCGAAAGAAAATTAGAAACCTGCAAGATACCTGTATTTATTAAATATTTTAATTGCGAAACAAGTATGTTGTTATGCTGTTACACATAATTATACATTGATAATAAATAAGAAGACAATTAGTGGTGTTAACGTTTCCCAACAGTAGAAATCATTCTTCTGATGTAGTCAGTGGTATACAGACGAAAGCTCCAGGTATGGCTTTCAATACGTAGTGTGTGTTATTTGGCAGTCTAAAACTTATTGGATTAAAAACAATCCTGTCAAATTTGTCAATCAAAATTGATTTGACACATCACATGTACTGTGTGCTAAATGCAATTGCTTTAGCAAGCTGTCAAATTGAATTGAGACATTTGATGAAACAAACTGGTTCCTGGGTAGGACCAGTACTTAGTGTCTATATGACGTACCATGACGTCGAAAGTCTACAAGACCTACTAGGTAGAACGAGAAATGTACTTCGACGTACAATTTTCACCGACCCTTGAGTGTTAGCCATTCAGAAGACACCTTACATATGTTGCTTTTAGAGATATTTGACATTGAACATAAGTATTATTATTATTTATACCAAATTATGCGACTATCGACCGCTTACTCATAGATATTGTGCGTATTTATTAAACATTATTATTATTATAATTTATACCAAATTATGCGACTATCGACCGCTAACTCATAGATATTGTGCGTATTTATTGACCTGGCGTGGCGGAATTAACCTCTTACTTATGCAAGTTATGGTTATCACAAAATACGACCAACGGCGAGGTTATACTACATTATTTATCCCGTTAATGCTTGGTAACTGTTTGGTTACCGTTGGGTATTTCCTACACAGTAATGCACTGGACGGTCGTGATACTCCGCCCCGCATGATCAATAAATACTCACAATATGCTGAATAATTTTAATTTTAAAAAGGTAACAATTGAATCTTCTTCAAATTTGTATATAATCTATTTCAATGCATTAAATACTTGAAACTTCTATGTGTTGTTTTTTTGCCATTCTGATATTTTTTATTCATTTTGTCCTCAATTAAAAAAGAGATTTTATACATTTATTATGAATAAATCTAAAGGAGAAGCGACTCAAGAGACTAGTGTTTTGATTGGCTGTTAAAAAAATGTGTACGTAGAAGTACAATCATGTATGTTGAAGTACACATTGTACTTTGACGTACAAATATATACTTCGAAGTGTATTTTATATTAATATGTCGACGTACAATTATTGTACTTCAACGTACATTTCTCTTTTTAACTTGTAGGTCTTCTTGACTTTCAACCCAAATGGTACGCCATAGTATGTCTTTAGGGTTATCTAAAGAATGCTCCCACTTAAGAGATCAATACAGAGACCTCCCAGTGACTAAGCCAGTTAGCAGACACCCCATTCACTATACCACAGACACCGAACCAGCTATAAATTCCTGTGGCTAGAAAACACAAAAAATATAAGATGCTAGATCTTTAAGCTTGGAACATGTAACTTGTTTTAAGATTGATTTTTTTTGGATGCATTACTTAATTATTGCAACAGTTATAATATTTTCAACACAATCATGTCAATATATTTATTAAAAATACATAGTTATCAAAAAAACTTAAAAGCTTTTGCCCGTAAATTAGGTAACACCTATAATCATATTATAAATTAATATAAAATTGTTGTTTATATCATCCAGCAGACGGCAGCTGCATACAATTTGTGTGTCGGGATCGTCAGGTCACAGCGCAACATGTATCCGTGCGTTTTCACACTATATCCGTATATAGTTACATTCTTCAATATTCTCAATAATGTATGTCGTGCTGCCGCTGTGGCCGCTATAGGCAACGTAGTGACTTACACTTGCATACAAGTCGACCATAGACCCATTTGATCCATCTGTAATGCAAACCGGTATTATCATGTAAATGCCAACTTAAGATCTGAACCCCGGGTACAATCTCTTGCACGACGGTTACATTACATTCACTTATGTGATGGGCTCAGAACGGACTATTTTTATGAAAGCGTCTCATTCATGTCAACGATCAGACCAAGCGTTCATCATGGAGGTTACAGTATACTTAACAATCTCTTGCACGACGGTTACATTACCATCTCATAGCATAATATCTTATATCAGTCTTAATTCATTATTATAAAATTGATATGTTTTTTTATGTTAACAAACCTACATACATGCATACATCGAAGCAATGCCTAACGTCACTCAATAAAAATTATGTTCAATGTGAATTGCGTGGAATGATTCCATCTGCGTAAATGGGGAAAAAAATAGTTCCAAAGGGTTGTATTAAAACTCGCAAGTTTTTGCACGATGTATTGTAAATTTAAACTTCCTATTTTATTATTTTACGCATCTGATCCTAAAAAATCCAAATCAAATATACTTTGAATGCGTTTGTTCGGTTTTACCCAGTTTCTGGGCAATATGGCATGCTGAGCCTTTCGCAGAGGTGTATATGAGAGCAAGGAACGACAACTCTGCGTGGAGATTGCCCCGGGTATAGCTCGATAATCAGCACGGTGTGTTCGTAAATATAAGGCTTGCGATAGAAAAAGTCATAATCGTCATAATCGTCGTTACAAAACACGCTGCACATATTTTTGTACATGACTTGAATTTATATAAGACCGCTGACAGGAATAATTATTTCGCAGAATGGGATTGAAGATTTTAACCTGATTCAATAAGAATAGTTTACTTATATAATGATTATAATATACTTCATGATTGAGGTGTTTTTCAAACAGGTTAACATGTGTACCAGTTATACCAATTATCTCAGATCATTTAGAGTAAAACGCCAATACAAGAATGTACATAAAGTTGAATTATACTTTTTTGTTTCTAAAGCGATTTGTTAAGTGTGCATTCATACTTTATTACGAATGAGAGTCGTCGTTACACAATACATTTCCTTATTCAAAAGAAATACACGACGATATCAAATAAAAATTTAACCTTATAACAATTGCTTACCACAGAAACGATTAAGGCCTCGCATGGAAAGTCTGCAATCCTAATGGAAACCGATTAATTAATATTGCGGTTTCTTATGACAGGCTATATTATACAACTAATTGCTAGCAGCTTCATTTCTATTAACCTTATTACCATCGAAGAGTCTTCTTCCAAATTATCATATTAAGACATATCAGGAATGTGGAAAACATGGGCAAATAATTTCCCGATATAAGTGTATTCAATATTTTATCTGATGTGTGTACATTATCTAATAAAGCACATGGTTTTATAGGACAACGTTTAAAGAAGGCTGTAGCGCTTTTCCCAAATATAAATTATTATTATAAAAAGGGGTAAACTTTGTCTGCCATTGTCATTTGTCTGTCTGGCAATTTATTTATATATTCATCCGCTCGTCTGTGGGTATTTTTGCAAAAATGAAACAACTAGAATATAACATAAACTATTTTCACTTGGTATTCATATCAAAATTCATGGCAAAATTATACACGAAACTGCTCCAGAGATTAAACACAAGGTAGATGGTACTTTAATATAGGATAGCGCTGACAATAACACATACTTTACGTATGATATTTCATGAAACTGTGTATACTATGAAGAGCAATGTGGTCAACATCAAAAGACGTCAAACGTATGTTTAATGTATCACAAACAGAAACGTAATACAATAACTAGCTTATGTAAGATAATGTTCATGATACATATTACAAACTTCCATTGTTTATGTGACAAAGAAAATGAAAATGAAATGCGTATAAACAATGTTGTTGTTTTGGTTTTTAAATAAATGGGAGATGGAATAGTGATGACACGTGAAATAATGATTCAAAGCAAGTTGAACTTTTTTAAAAGGGCTAGTAGAACGTTCACAATCACTATTTACACAATTAAGGACTAGTATTTCTAATATTTTTGGTGTGTGTTTATTTTGCAGTTTTTAATTTGATTTTAAGCATACAAAGTGTATTAAAACAATGAAGAGGTATGCACATAGCATGATGGCTCAATTGTATAATGCCCACTCGACGGACCTAAAAATTGCGCACACAAATTATGATACGACAATGCCTACACCGGTGTCATAAATTTGCATTTAGGGTGTCAGCTGCACAAAAATGAGCAAGACTAACAAATCAATTACCACCATTACAAGTGCTAATGTTGAGTGGGTGATTGATTAAGGAAAGTGTCGGAAAAAGGCAAGGCACCAGTACCTTTACTTTCTTGATCATTTTGACATTGATTCATTAAACAAAATACCATCTCCGATAGAGACAAAATATTATTATGTCAACTTATGTTGATTTTCAAAAGCAAATATTGTCTTGTATTTTTGTTGGATAAATGATGTTTTCGTTTATATAAGTTAGCTCCTTTTAATTGAAGATCTAGGATCACGCATTCCAAAAGGGGCACAATAAAGGATACTTTTAAAAAGGGTCTGTGTGCACAGTTGAACCATTCAAGTGACATATTGTAATAATTAGTTGGAATGGGAGGGGGCGAATAGACAAGGGAGAAAACATCGGTTACCAAAACATTCAGGTCAATGACAAAATTTTCGACCATGTGAAACACGTTTTCAATAATTCGCTAATATTAGCAAAAAACTTAAGTTTGATGAGTGCACAAACAATTATTTGTTTGTACAATTTGAATATAAAACAGTTATATAACACTAATTGTCCAATAAAATACACATAGAAACAGCAATAACCATATGCATACATATGTATACTCATTCAAAATTACATATTCAGCGTATATGGAATAAATAAACCACCACAACGAGATATATATTCCATAAATAGTAATTGCACAGAGATTAATACACGTACGTTATTTAAAGCAGTTATCTTATACAAAATATATACATGTACTTGTTTGTAAATGTAAAAACTTGCAATAATTTGCATACACAAACAATTCAACAAAATGTTCAAAAATCAAAGAACACATATACAACCAGCCCGAGTTGTTATATTACCAAAATAAATCGACAATAAAACATCTGCTTAAATCTGAATCCACAATTTCCCATTTTTGCTTATTGGTAAACTAAGCAAACATTTACTGAATTGTTCTTATATTTCTGTAATTGAGTTTTGTAAAGCTTTTATAAACACAATATCGGTTAACAAAATAACAATAATACGTATTGCGCCATGCTGTAAAGGCGGTCCATAGATTATTAACACTGCATAGATATATACTACAAATTTCAACATAAACTTATGAATGAAAAGAGCAAATATTTATTAAAATTTAGTCGATAAGCATACTTCACTGCCCGCTCTAATTTAGAATCAATCTAAAATAGGTATACAATTTAGTCAATAACCATACTTCACTACCCGCTATTAAATTAGAATCAATACAAAATAGGTATCTACATTTAGTCAATAACCATACTTCACTACCCGCTATTAAATTAGAATCAATCTAAAATAGATATTACAATTGAGTCAATAACCATACTTCACTGCCCGCTATTAAAATAGAATCAATATAAAATAGGTATTAAAATTTAGTCAATGACCATATATTACTACCCGCTATTAAATTAGAATCAATCTAAAATATTTATTTACATTTAGTCGATAACAATTCTTCTCTTCCCGCTATTAAATTAGAATCAATCTAAATTAGGTATTAACATTTAGTCGATAACAATACTTCACTCCCGCTATTAAATTAAAATGAAACTAAACCATGTGTAAAAGGCGCATATTACGTATGCTTACTATTCTGACGATTTTGCGAGCGACGTAAGTTGAGTTCCTGAGGATTCTCGTTTACTTGAAAACGCACTTGATATCAACTCAAATTTCTCGTGCACAAGCCTACTTACCTTTCTGGTGCACAGGAAACTAATTGCAATCAACAAGCCTTGCAGTGTATTGAACAAGATAAAAAGATACCACATCACTGAATTGTTGCTGATATTGGCCAGAAAGGCGAACACCCATGTGAGACCCATCACCATGGACAGTTTCAGATTAATCAGAAGGGAACATGCATTTTTCTTAGTCCTTGCTCTGGCACCCTGCCTGTTTGTACGTGCAATATGAACAGCTGTGAACACAAACGATACAATATCAAATAATTTGAAAACTGCAAGTGGCCCAGCGAAAAACACAATCAAACTCACTCGAGAGTTAAACCAGCATAAGCCTTTTCCGTATCTTGGTTTAAAATCCGGGTTAATATCAAAATCAGATTGATCAATAATCAAAGCGATTCCAATTAAAATCATGGGTATACCCCAAGCGTAAATGCTATACAAACGAAAACGCTTGCCTGCTTTATCTACAGACCCGGATGTAACAAAGCTTTTAGAAAATGTCTTCCAGAGGTCAAAGGCTATAACATTCATCCAGCCGAATGCTGCTAAGAAGAAATAATGGATTAACACCGCAATGGCCGTACACATAAATGGCATAGGGTTCATTTTCGATGCAATTATGAAAGTTATCTGCGCAAAAAACAGCGAAAGAACGAGACATAACATAATCTTTCCAGGGATGTTCAGTAATTGGGGACATGATATATATACAATAAATGTCAGAAATAACGCTGCTGTCGAAATGATGACTCCTATCAAAGAAATGTACCCCTCGATTTCTCCCGAAATCATTTTAACTTCAGGCACGTTACAATCATCTGAACATACCAGTAGCAGGTGTTGGCATATAAACACTTCTGAGCCATTCTGTAAATATTCAGTGTGATTGATTGTTCTACCGATTGGTATAATAAACAATCGTGAATCGTTTGTATGTGTGTATTCCGCCTTTTCTAGTTGAACTAACGTACAGTTCATGTCAATTCCAGATGTATTCTCATGAATCCCCGCATGTAAGTCATCGCTGTCATTTTTCGGGCGGATAATGCATCGTCCCTGCATTGGCAATCTTCCATACGGACAGACAATCGTTCTACACTTTCCATACAAAACGTCGAATATAGCATTATCGTCGCATTTTGTTGTATTAGTAAAAACTTGATTATTGCCAGATATTTCATTGTTATTTATATCAACCAACAAGCGGTAGCTGTATACAAATTTTGTACCACGATGGGAAGGTACACCTTTTTTAAGAACGTTTTCACAGTAAATGTTATCGGCCTGTATGCCGTTACATTGTGCACAATACTCATTCCGATATGTCTGTGTGGAACTTGCATCATTATAAACAACATAATAGGGTGTTCGTGCACACATGTCGACCAGAGACCTGTTTGATCCCTCTGGACAGCTCGATAATGGTTGATTCATAAGGCACAGACGGTGTTTGACATGGTGATCAGGTTGCAAAAATGACAAACGACAGAGCGAATTACCAGGTATAGCTCGGACATCTAAAGGTTCTTTGCATTCATATTGGGCTTTCCAATACAAAAAGTCGTATTCCTCGTTGCAAAACGCACAGTACATATTCCTGTACATCACCTGAAATTCTGTTCGGTCACTGACAGGAATTTTACAATTCAAATCTTCTGTAAAATGGTTGTTTTCTTCACATAATGTTCTTATTTCCTGGTCAGCCCATATATCTGGACATTGTGTGACAGATAAAACTCCATATGTGTTTGCGGATTTAATAATCCCAGAAATCCGTTCACATGAAAACAGTTCAGGTCGTAGAACAGAGACAAAGTTTTCAGCTGAAATATAATGGTTACTGTTTTTGCAACAATCCCCCATCACATGACACATGGCATCACAATGGCAATTTTTGTCCGGGAAGGTACGTTCCAGCCCACATTCTTGTCTCGATAAACACCCAGGAGAGTCGTACCGAAGAACACTTTTGATGTCGTAATCCAAAGGTTGGGCCCTTACGGGGATGGCACACAGGAGAAAGAGCATCACTTGCAGCTGCACGTACTTCGGAGCTGTATCCATACTCTGGAATGCGGAACGAGAACAATGTTCAGTGATTAGTTTGACGTGTTTACTCGGACGATAAAGTCACAGTACATAACCTGTTAGCATGGCATTCATATTGCGACAACATATGTTGTAATTTAATCTTAGTTCGAGCTGCACATTGCATCGCTTATTGTATTGAACAATGAACATGAAAGGTAGTATTCCGTTGAAAATGCATTATCATCATGTTATTAAGTCCAAATATTGGCAAGTATACCTATATACATGTACCTCTGACATTTAAATATTTTCCAAATAATACTTGTCAACTATTGGTAAAACAACAACTAGTTTAACACTCGAATAACACTTTCCCTTCGTAATTGAAATATAACTTGAACATGCGCATAAACTCCACAAGTGGTCGCAAGCCAACTAAATAGTTGGTATCTGAAAGCGCTTCTTATACCACAGCCAGATATCTAATTCCCCATCCTCTCGAAAATGCGTAGCAACTGTTCGGTATAATTAACGGACATCGGTTGTTGTATTGTAGAAGTAGAAGCAAGCGAACTTTGGTGCGCACATCATTTTCGTGTAACGGTACCTAACATTTCATGAAAGCGAGTTTCACAGTGTTTACTCAGACAGTATAACAACCTGAATGGGATCGTTGCAAAATTATTCTCAAATTCCGTATAGAATCATCACAGTGTTTATTACGATATTGTACATTTTTAATTAATGTCCTTCATAACACTAACACTTTTCGGTGTCTAACTGAGCAGTTTCGGTGTCTTTCTGAGCAGTTTCCGTGTCTTACTGAGCAGTTTCGGTGTCTTACTTAGCAGTTTCGGTGTCTTACTTAGCAATTTCGGTGTCTTACTTAGCAGTTTCGGTTTTGTCGTATGGAAGATTTGTAATCACAAAGGTACGCCAAAAAAGAAATTAAAACGTTTATAATATATTCGATCTAAATTATTGAAAAATAACACGACATGGCAACAAAGTTCAATGAAGATTGGACAATATCTGTGGCCTCTAGAGTGTTCACAAGGTAAATGTCGATGCGACACGACGGACGACGCAGGACGGAAAACATGCAATCAGAAAAGCTCACCATGAGCACTTTGTGCTCAGGTGAGCAAAAAACTAATTATTGCAGTATATAAACAAGTGTTACTCTAGCAGTAGTGCAATGTTGTAACAATTATATATTTCGAAGATATTTTAAACCAATCATAACAATAACATACCTGTTCCTTCAGCGATATCCCAAACACATGGCACTTTCTTGGTGTCGCAAAGTAGATTGGTCCCACATGCAAAGCGTGATGATGGTAGTTTACACACTGGGCAAAATCCCATGAGAGGTGTAGCTTGGCATCTAGTGAACATGGTTATGCGCCTGAAAACAAAATGCACCACATTGTATAAAGTGAAGTTTTTATACATATTTCATTATATATACATATTTTTTATAATTGTTTCCCAACATGTACAACTAGAAGCACCATTTAAATGAATGTTCAGCATTTAAGATATAACATGTACATGGCAACATGGTGTATTGTGAATTTCCGAGTATTTGTCGGACAGCAGTATTTTCCGGACGTTCTATGTATTTTGTGTATTGTAACGCAACTTGCTTCTTTAGATACTTAAAGATCTATGCTTGTTTTCTTGAAGTTGACAGCACAAACTGGTTAAATGCTGGTACTATAGTTAAACCAGTGCGGTGTAATCACATTTTGACGCAATGTAATGCGACCTCCTGGCGGGGGTGGGGGCTATTAATAGCAAACGCATGCTCAAAAGAAATCCCTTACTGAAACCCGAACTGTGTGCTTGAGTTTTTCGTTCGTTTTCTGCAATATAGCGGGTTTAACACGCACACATGATTTAAATTATATATTTTTTACATTAAAAATCGACGCAATTTGCTGTATACATATATCAATAAAAAAAAAAGAAACAAATCTCATTTAAAATGATACATTCACTGTTTTGGATTTATCCTTGAAAAACAATATTCTTCTTTCCTCAAAGATATATAAATACACATGCTTATTTGTAGATAATTAACACAAGCTGAAAGCGACATATTTCACCTTCTAATTTATGTTTTTAAGTCAATTTAATGTAAATGTGTAGAAATGTTTCAGTTAAACTCGAATTTGTTTCCAATTACTAAATTTATATAAATGTCTGGTAAATACTTCTGTACAGTGGAGCATTCCCTGTCTTAAATGACCCCATATATGGCCCTCGTACTTACGCATGCGCACATAAAATATGTTTTGTTTACATTCGCTTGTAAATGACAAATCCATGATGTATCAGTACATTTTTCAAGAAGAATATTTTGTATTATTAAGAAAGTTATTAAATAAAAACCCTACATTTCGTACGAGAAATACTTGCTGACCAGTATTCATTATTTTCAATATTGACTGCATAATTCCAAATTCAAAACAGAAATTTTCTTACAAATTGCTGACCATGGAAAAAATATTTCTGAGATGCAACTCTTTAGATTTTTTGTTTTCGGGTGTAAAAGTATTTCTCTTGGGAACATAGTTGGAATTTAACAACCAGTTCTTTTTCTCTTGTAGACAATTCCTGGCATTGGGTCCTATTTTCAAGCAAACTTCCAAATATTGTTTAACATTGTGTACTACCATAAACGTCACCACACAGGCATGTTTCATGAGTGAAATCTGAAATCATTTCTGCTTTTTTTTTCATCTTCTTGTATAATGTCACTCTGTTCGTGATCAATAAGTATTTGTCTTTTTTTGTCAGATTCACCACAATGCATGTGGTCATAATAAAGTAAGCGTTCGACCGTATCATCATACAAATGATTACCAACATCTTCAAATGAAATACTCGCATGATTTTCCAAATCTGAAACACTACTGTCAACATGTACAGAATTGGAATGGAATAATGTCAAGTAATCATTTGATTTTTCCAACGATTCATCACTTGGTAATGTAACAACTCGCCCCCTTAACGACTCTCCCCATGTTTTATAACGATTCGCCCCACCTATACAACGACTCGCCCCCCATATATAACGACTCGCCCAATCAAAAAAAAAGTTATATTTTATATGGTAATATAAATGAAATCAATTCAGAATATGAATTTTAGGTTCGACATATTTTGATAACCATCATTGTCAGCCCTATATTTCACTTATATATTTATTCATTATTGCAATTCTAGACACACTTTTAAAATCGCTGTATTCATCATAACGATAAAACCTATGTGGATAAAGCATAAAAATATTGCATGAATTTCGTGATAATTAAGGACTATTGGATATCGGCACATTTGTCTCATTTCATGCTTTCCTTTATATTAATAAAAAGAAGCAAAGGTTTAAGATCATACCGACAATTAAAGATTCCCAAGTTTAAGTTCTCAAGAAGAAAGGGATTATCGTTATAAAAGATACCGATCAATTAAAAATTATATTTGGACAAAACAATTATCATTGTATTATTATTGATTCTATTCTTTGAATTATTTTGACATGTCTTTTTTTTTCTCTTTTGCTTTACCTAACTATTCGTATTCATCGTTTTGTGTTGTACTTCTTAAATACATGTACCATGTCTTTTTTTTCTCACAAACACATACCGTGTATAGGCTATAAATTTGCAATATGCTGTTTTATGCCTAATAAATGTTATGTTATGTATGTTATGTTATGATCAATTAAAAACATAATTGACACGTACATTACCGCAGGCGGGTGATGACAATCAACAAAACATGTGTCATAACAGCGAAAGCGTGAATACCTTGATTTTTGCTAAAGATATTTTCAAATATACGGGTATTGAAATGAAAGAAAAATGAAAAAAAGGTATTTGCGCTACTGAATGTTCAAGCTTTTTTGCTTTTTTTTGGCGGTTGTTTCGCAGTTTTTAACGCAATTATTGCACACACGTATAAAAGTGTTAACATTGTGTTCATTAGTATTATAAATCATTTTGCTATCTCTGTTATACTAAGGCTACTAGTTGTATATCGTGCTGTGATATTGGATGTGAAATTTGCTTTTACTTTGTGTTAATCGTAAATAAATTATTAAAAAACAGTGTCATTGTTATTGCTTGTGATCGAAAATCGCCCCATGTTTTATAACGATTCATCCCACCTATATAACGACTCGCCCCACATATGTAACAACTCACCCCATCATAGCATATGTGCAGTAAATACGATACTGTATTGTTTTGTTGAGAGGTGTGTATTCCTTTTTATTATCACTATAAAGTTATCCAAATATATGTAATAGAAATAAATGTATAGTTTGTTTAAATTTTCAAAGCCGTTTTAGACTCTTGTATCTAGTCTAAAAAAACGCCTCATTTCGACAACATACCTGAGTGAAGCAAAAGGCAAGAGAATCTTGTTTTAAAAGAAATAATCTTCAATAAAGATAAAATACTACTGTAATAAACAATATTCCATAGTTTAAAAAAGTATCGACCAACCTATTTTCAACGATTTATTGAAATTTAAAATGGGGCCGAATAAGCCTGACACTTGGAGATATGTTTCCATACCCAACCACTTTTCAATAGTTAGTTTTTGTTTAAACAGAATAAAAACAAGGAAGTGACTACAGGTACGGATCCGTACCTCTAGAATCTGGTTCTTGGGGTTCGGATCCGTACTTCTAGCCAAAACCACTGGGGTTTTGCTACAGGTACGGACCTCCCGTTTTCACATATTATATGCCCTTTTTCATAGTTTAATTGTTCCACACGTATGTAAGATCAATAACAACAAAGTATTTACCTTAATTTTAAATCAAATGCAATTTATCCGCTCGGCAGGACTCGTTTGTTTACATGGTTCAGGTCAGCAATATTAACCGAGGAACACCGGTTATGGTATATAGTATTTTAATATATTACTGCTTCTGTACATAGTAAAAGCGTTGTTGTCTTGCAGATGAAGAGCGTTCAAGTATAGTCTGACATAGTGACCAAATGAGGTGCAACATAATAATTATTCCAAGTAATTTGTTTAAATGAATAATTGCACTTATGTCAGACTACATTCAGGCCACACCACGTGATCATACCCTCGGTCTCATCCGCTACTAACCACAGAGCAACAATTTCACTTTGCCCATTTCCATTTTCAACAAGCATAATATACAGGGGCATGCAGAGGTCATTAACCTTATATGTCGCGTCAATACATACAAATTCGGGATATGCTTCAAATGTTTTTTCATTCTTGCGTTCTGATAAAACAAACCGCTTCATTTGAAAAATTGAAATCACCTTGACGAACGCACAAGGATTTGCATTCATGTGCTCTACTGCGCGTTGCAACACTGTTAATTCTGAATCATTGTTTTTTGACGAAGTCTTTACGTTGCGGATATCTTTTAGTGTCACCACTTTGCGTGTTTTTGATATAATAGTTTTCTGGATAATTTTTTTGTTTGCCTTAACCCGTAACATTGAAGAAATATTTTCCTTTTCCGTGGAATCTAAACGACTTTGATGGAACAGATTACGGAATAACGTTTCATTTATGTCATGATTGTGTATCTCATTAACATAATTCACTTTGAGACGCTGACCATCTGCCGATGAGTGGTCTTATCTCAGCCTTACAGCCCATTTGGAATGTGCAAAAAAGAACATTGTACTATTTTACTTTACTAGATCTCGATTACAACGTCCCCAATTCAGTAATAAAATATGACATTTCCCACCTATTTGTGTCATGGTGATAAACAGAGAAAACTATGCATTATACTAGTGTCAAATTCAGTTTGTTAACTAAAGTTATGATTCGTCAGTCAAACTTTTAAAACGTTGTGCAAAAATAACATAAGCGCAATATAAATTGATTTAAAATGTCCTCATTTTAAGAGTATTAATCAAGGTTTACACAAACAAACAAATTCGACTTAAAACTTAAAATATCTGCGGCATTATTATACCAGTTACTCCCCCTATCTTTTTTAATAAATATTAACAAGCACTGTCAATGGGGAACTGCACATTCCTAAAAAAATATCTTTTTAATAGGTTTTATCAATTTTTTTTCTAACATAGCTAAGAAAGTAAACACATTTTGTTTAAAAAGTTGACTTAAGTGTCGCTTTTAAGTTATTTATAATTTACATTAAAGACATTGTTGGTCCTATTGAAGACAATTAAATGTTCACACTTAGCTTAAATTGTTTGTAGAAAATAACTTCCATAAAGGCAATTACTAACACGTGGAAAACAGACATTGTTTCAGTTCGGTAGATGTTTCACAGTTTGACACGCTGAGTACACGCATGTGCAAACTACCGAAGTTGTAAGGCCTTACCGCGTGTAAAGTTTGCCTTTGTTCATTTTAATATCTTGAAGTTCTATCGAATCAGCAATTAATACAAATAATTAAAGTTATAATATGAAAGTTCTCCAAATCAGCAACTCCTCCAAATACTTCAATTGAATTTGAAATGAAACATTTCGAGGCAGAGCATTTTATATGACAAGTATAATAAATTCAGTACAGTCAAGTTACCATTACCGGATCATTACCCATAGCGGATCACTTTGATGTTCAAGACTGCGTATCGCGATAACAAGTTGACATTTTAGATGATATTTTGCACACAGCATCTTCAATGCCTGTTCTTTAAAACGAATTGATTGAGTCGTAATCGGAGCTCCTATATGTCAAACATTTCGGTATGTTTTGCTTACATGTATATACGACTTTGTTGACTTCCGCCTCGTTTCCAAATCGAGGTTGAACATATTTCGCAACAACATGCTTAAACTCTGTTGGAAAGTAAGAAGTTTACGCATTAATTTAAAGGCCATTTAGTAGTCTTTCTGCCTGCAAAAGTCTAGTTCAGTTTTGATTTGTGTTTTTGATTTTGCAACACCTTCAATGAAAAGAAGAATTAGGGCAATAACGGATCAAGCGTGATAATATATGCGTATTGATAATATATTATATTTAAATATATGCAAATCTGGTTGATTCTTACAATAAGTTATCTTAATGTTTTATTTATGTTCCAGGTTAAATATCGATGATTAGATATGATTCAAACGATTTACATGGTTTATAAGATGCCCATATCTTTTCGATCTATTTAGGATTTTCAACAGATAATTCACACAAAAACACCATCCGTAAAGTGTAGATACAAGATCACATATAGAAAACAATTAATAACACAAAAATTGAATATAATTTATAACTGGCAATGTAACTTGGTCATTGTAAACAACACAGTTCATGTTTCGACAGTTCAAATAGCGTGTTAGATGCCCTCTTGAATGGTTTCGAACACGTGATCCGTTATGGCTACAACTGATCCGTTAATGCATCAATTATGCGGCGAAAAAAGGCTATCACAAATACAGTTTGCCTGCGTTTAAAAATAAGACTATATGCTGAATCAGAAATCAAAGGTAATATTTAATCAAACTGGCATAACAGAAGTCTCAAAACATTTATTGCTTTTCACCAGAACTACTTTATTACGCTACTGATCCGGTAATGGTAACTTGACTGTATTGAATGACAAAAAGGTAATATTTTTTATCTTATCATAAGATTACTCAAAAAAATAACCAGTACAAAACAAAAACAGAAATCTTACGTGTGTATTTTTGGTATTCGAACTTATTCAAATATTTCACTAAACAAGAATAAAATGTTCACTATAACTTAGTTTGCACAGAAGTGTAACAAAAGATGTTGGTGCACTAAATGCTAATTATAACAATGTGCAAATTATAAATTTCATATTAGCATTTCTATGCTTGTCCAAGAACCAAACTTAAAATGCTTTTCATCCGCGAGACGACAACGCTTTCACTATGTACAGAAGCAGTAATAAATTATACCATAACCGGTGTTCCTCGGTTATTATTGCTGACCTGAACAATGTAAACAAACGAGTCTCGACAAGCGGATATATTGCATTTGATTTAAAATTAAGGTAAATACATTGTTGTTATTGATCTTACATACATGTGGAACAAGTTAACTATGAAAAAGGGCATACAATATGTGAAAACGGGAGGTCCGTAACTGTAGCCAAAACCCAGTGGTTTTGGCTATTAGTAAGGATCGGTACCCCTAGAACGAGATTCTAGAGGTACGGATCCGTACCTGTAGTCACTTCCTAAAAACAAAATAAAGCATAAACATGACCGAAATTGAATCAAAGATACTAGACTATTAACAAATTAAAAAAAAATCCTACCATATAAGCTATGATGGGGCAAGTCGTTACATATGTGAGGCGAGTCGTTATATAGGTGGGACGAATCGTTATAAAACATGGGGCGAGTCGTTACCAATTCCATCACTTATGTTGTATAACTGATAAACTTGTTCAGGTTCATTTAAAAATAAGTCATCAGTTTGTGACAATTCGTATGGAATGGTAGATTGGTGAGTATAAATTTCACCATTTTTCCTCATTCGTTTTAAAATTTCACATAACTGTCCTTGTATCCAAAACCAAACAACTTTTTTTTGACAACTTCCGGTTGAACATTCCAATTATCGCATACAATCATGAATTGTAAAGCCAAACGAATTTAAACAGTGGCAATAAACACTGGACGTGGTTCAATTTGTATTGGATACATCCTTTGCAGACCAATTCCATATTATTTGAAGGAAAACAAAAACAAAAAATAAAGAAAGAATTTCAACGAAAAACTTACATTTTTTGTTGCAGGAAGTTTATCCAGTAATATATTGCAGTCGCCGTAGTGTACGATGGGTTATAGCCATGGTTAAACTATACTAATGTTTTCATATAAAACCCGTAAAATAACCATTCTTTGGGTAATTCAAAGATTGATTAGTAAAATAAATGTGAGGAATCAGATTTTATCGCAATAAATTTGTATGAAAATTACGCGAAAAATCTGTCACATCTTTGTTGCGTTTTTTTTCGTTAACGACGTCAGTGCCAAATTGGTCAAAGTGTCGTTCCCAGCCACATATATATTCAAAAAAGTATTCGACACGGAATTATCCGACTTTAGAAATTGTGAAAAATTTCCTTGGGGAAAAAAACCCAATGGGATTAAAAAATAATAATTTAAACACGATTTTACGCGTTAAAATCGCGTACATTTTTTAACGTTTGATGAAATATAGTGTTTCTGTGAGTAACACGAATCATTCTCTCAAAATTAGAACAAATCCAATGGGATAATTTTCTCCCATTTCAAAAATGGGATTTTTGTTTTATCAAATAAAATTGACGGAACATCAGCACAAATACTTTTACAATGCTTTAAATCGATAACTTAGCCTAAACAAACGTTTTATTATTTTTCGAAAATCCCGTGGGATTTTTTTCCCCATAAAAAAGTGGGAGAAAACTCCAATGGGGTTTTCGACAAATCCCATTGGAAAAGACAAATCCAATGGGATTTTCGAAAATTCCCATGGGAGGACCAACTTTGCTCATACATTTCATAGTGAAAAAAACGAATTTTTAAAGCAAAAATAACCAATTATTAATAAAAAATAAGCCTTCTATCGCATACTTGATCTCAAAGAAGCAAATCTTCAAGGAAAAGGGTACTTAAGATTGCGAAATTTCGGTTTCGCAAAGATCTTCCGGTGGTCGTTTTATAAATGATTAGCATCATCACAGCATCCCATTCTCATTACTATCAAGTCCTCCTACTATCAAGTCCTCGTTTTTTTTAAGAACCACATATAGAAGGCCGCAGGCCTGACCCGTATCTTGCCAGTGGTATGGGCCCTTTGGTATGGACCTTTAACCCCGCTCACTATCCAGCGTTTAAACTTCCGGGTTTACATTTAAACCGACTATTAATAGCTTATTAATATCTTAGTTAGAAGGTGATTTTTCAAGCTGTTCCGTAGAGTAGTGGTTACACGCTCGCTTCACATGTGATAGGCCCAAGGTTCGAGCCCCAGTAGAATCAAATTATTTTATTTGTGTTCTATGTTAACTTTTTGTTTTGATGTAGACATTTAAGTTAAAATAAATATGCTGTTTTATTGCATCCATTTTTTGTTTTTATTATGCCCTTGAAATATATGTGTGAGATGGTGGGGAGGGGGGGTCGTAAACACATTAAAACTTTTACAGTGTTTTCATATCAATGAGTACTCAACCCCTATCGTAAATGAGCACTGTAAGAATAAGTTCAGATTCATATTCCCTTGAAGTTGAGAAAAATTTGAAATTACTCTTACAAGATGAAGCAGATTTTTTTTGTAACCTACACAGTTCTGTTCCATTAATGAAAACTGCACACGGATGCCAGTAAAAAAAGGAAACCAATGTAAATAAAATGAACTATGAAATATTTGGGGGTTACAACACAAAATCATAGATAATGGTTATTTTGGGGTATAACACAACATCATAGATAATGGTTATTTGGGAATTATAACACAAAATCATAGATAATGGTTATACGAGTATCTTTTTCTATTTTGTTTAAAATAATCGGCCGATATATTAATATTTACAGTAGAAAAAAATGGTTCCATGTAACTTCATTGAGTGCCTTTTACACTGAAATTCCCGACGCCCTTTGATGCTTTGCATCAATACTTATCTTGTAAATTTATAATACGCGGTCAATAAACATCATAACAGTCGGTCAAGTAGAACTAGAGGAATAAAGAAATAATAAGATTTCATATAAAGTTAGATAACGGTCAAAACATATTTATAAGTTTACAAACAAATAAAGGTGAAATTAGTAGCAAATAAACGAGCTGTGTTTCAGTGAATTATTAAGCCTAAAGTAAGATTTCAAATACAAACAAACATGTACTGTACATTATAATATATCAAAATACATTCAGCAGATTCTTTGGATTTAGCTGTACACATGTTTGTGTGTGTTTTGTTTTTGTTAGAAAGAAGACAGGATCCATAACATTTACATGTATACATTGTAGTAGGTACGGAGGAGGTCCACGGTGCATGACTGGCAAGTTTTTGTCTTGTGAACTCAAGAATTTGTTTGTGCCCAAGAGGTCTAAATCTAAGATGGCCGCCAAGATGGCCAATCAAAAACTAAGGAAATACCTTTGTTTCGAATATGACACAAACAACATATAATTTTGATGACTTTGGTGAGCTTTTTAATTTAATTAATTTAGAATATATAATTTTTATTAAACAATTAAGCTTTTGAGGAAATATTATACAAGTAATGAAAAAATGACTACATCAATGAAAATAACGGTACACAAAAAATGTTTGTTTGCTTATGACATGTTTCAATTTATACCTAAAATACAGTTTAGATACAATTATCAACCTTACTATATTTATACACACCTATGGGACTAAGGAATATAATAATGCAATATTTCAAGTGAATATGATCAATAATGGTGTTATATAAGACAAGAAAAGTTGGTGGGGTAAATGGCAAATATGAAGGAGAAATGAGCATATTGATATATTTTGAGATGTTCTAGTTTTTGTTAACATTTAGTGTATGTGTATTTGGATGTGGTTTTTTTAATATAGTTTCAAGTGCATGCACATGGTTAAAAAAAACAACAAAACATTTCTCTGAATTTTAATAGTAAAAATAAAGATAAATAATTTATCAACAAAGGGCACAAATCTCTCACATTGAGCTCTTGTAGAATAGTAGAAACAGGGTTTTACGCTGCATTGATTCTAAGGTTTTATTTGAAAATGTTGATGATAATCTACAATGTCTTTGGTAAAAGATTATTTTTGTTCCCACGAAACTTATTGATCATATAATGTCCAAATCTAAGATCACGGTCAAGATGGCTGCCCCTAAACCTTTGAAGTGCTGAGTTTTCACAATGGCATAAACAACATCTTATTTCGACCATTTTGGTTAGATTTTTTATTTAAGCAATTTATAACATTTTATTTTTAAAAACAAGTAACTATTTTGAGGAATGTAATGACAAAATGAATAAATACTTGTCAAATCGGTAAAAAAAACGTGTACTTTTTGCCAAGGACCTGTGTCAACATTTACCTGAAAAGCTATTTGGATGTAATTAAAATCGAAACTATACAAACCACAAAGAGACTTGAGAATGCAATGACATATCATCTTATGTGAATATGGTCCATAATTGTGATATACAAGAAACGAAAAGTGGCGGGGCAAATCACAATCTGAAGAAAAAATGCATCTTGATATATTTTAAAAATAATTTAGCCTTTTAAAACTTGTTTTGATCACGGATATACGGATTTGTTTTCATACTGATAAGTGCATGTACAATGCATGTAATTAGAATATACATTGCACTAACTCATAACAGTATTGTTTACAACACATAGGAAAAACGATCATTAAATTGTATGCCTTTAAGTAACGCATTTAAATCTCTCAAATAACACAAAGTGTTGTAAGATATCACTTAAATTGTCCAATTAAACATACTTGTTTTGAAACAAACAGTGTTATTTTTACAAAACACTGCTTGAGCTTTGTTATTTTATCTCTATTTTGTTAGGGGGGTTGGTTAAGTGTCTATGCTGTTTACTTAAACTGATACACGGGCATAATACACAATTGTGAGACAAAATCTTAGTCTTCACTTAATTACGAAGTTTCTGTATTGTTTTTGAAACGTATTCTGTCCTTTCTATGTGTTAATAGAAAACATAGTACATTCAATCGAGTTAGCAGTTTAAATCTTATTAAGTTGAGCGACCAAAACAGTTTGTGAGTGTGTGAGTATTTTGAAGTTTACGAGGTTCTTCCGCGCCTGAGGCTGAATAATGTGTGGACCCCAGGTCGGTTACAAAACTTCTACGAAATGTTCTCACTAAACTCTTTAAAAATCAAATGGGAAACTATTGATAAATTGGTAACAGCCATAAAGAGCTAGAGTTGAATGTGAAACTAATGTGAATCTCTAAAATTAGAAATTAGAATTATTAGAAATTATTATAAATTAGACATTTTAAACAGAAACACCAGTTTTAAACTCAAAGTCAAAACGAACATTATAACTATGCTCAGCAAGCGGTTATTTTTTTTAATGTAAAACAACACTTAGCGACAACATACTTAAAGTTAAATTAAAGATGTGAGATGTAAAAATTGATTTTTGTTTTTATTAATCTTTCAGACGCTATAGTTTAATGCGTTGTAAGTGGAAAGCGGGCAACGTGCCAGAATGTTCAAATCATGCTGTTAGCGCCATGTATGCACGGTACATTGAGTGCATGGAAATCTTTCATACAGATGATCATTTACCTAAGGGGCGATTATAGGTATAAATGGTCCGTCAAAGGCTTAAATCATATTTCGAAAAAAACATGGACATTTTGAAATGTGTGTTCAATTTCTGTCTGCGACAGTCATGTTGTAGAGAACGGAAATTGTTATTTGTATCATAGAATTCCATGAACTTACTGAATTCATATCAAAATCAAGTTCCTGGTCTTAAGTTGAGCGATATTTTCCAAAACCAATTGACATTGATATGATTTAACCAACAACACATGCAATTTTTCTCACGGAAATTGACATAAGTAAAATAAATTCTTCAATCAATGAAAAACATGTACATATTTCCTTACTTGTCCAATGCTCGGTAATCTGAATCTCATCGTTGAAAGAATCAAGCACAGCTCCCATAAATTGTATGAATTGAACTGGAATCCAAATGCATTTTGTCTGCTTTTTTAATAAAACCTTAATTACGCGAATCTGAATCTTGTTTTATTTGAGTGCCTTAAACCAAAGTGTTTTCGTATGAATGTGAACAACAAAGTCCGTTATCAAGAAACATAAGTACGGATTTTCTATAGCTATGCCATGTTTTGATCAAATCTTGGTAAATATCCAAAAAGCAGTACTTAATCAAAACGGAAGAAGTAGAAACCGGATGTAGCGGACCTTGCAGTCTGTCCCTTCCATGAAAATCCTAAAAAATCGCAATGTGCTTTGATAATTTCAATACAATACAATGATATGCGCTTGTAATGTCAAATTTCACAAAGAACAATCATTTTTGTCAGAAATTACAAAGCCACTTTAAAATCCTGAAATTAGACACTTTGTTTATATACATGTTTGTTTACGGCTTTTAAATCTTTAAAAAAATCCATCACCTTTTTTTTTAAATTGTCATCGGATTAACAACATTTGGCGGTTCCTCGCAACTTTCAATTAAATTTCGGTCTAACAAAGTTTGATTGGCCTCAAACACAAACTCAGTATTACTGAAAGCAGATCTATTATTGTTCAATAACTGCCTTGGTGACTTTTTGTAAAATGAAATTTTATAACCAGATTTAATAACATCAAAAACATAATCATATGCTCCCATACTTTCCCAAAATTCGATATTGTCACGTAGTCGTCCCCGCACAATGTCTTGGTCACATTGCTCATATTCAAAATAGTCTTTGGTAAATTTAGTATAATTATTTATATAATAATCTTTCAATCTCTCTAACTGCTCGCCCTTGACAGCTGCTAGCATCCGGAACCGGAAGTGGATGTTTAACTGTTTTGACCTCTCGGAACGTATGGGCAGTTTCGCCGGAAGTGCGAAAATTCTCAGCAGCCTTCACAACTTCCGGGACCTGTTGCACTCGCCTTACTGTGTCCGCCGTTGTCGAACGGTCTGCTTTCTCAAAAAGGCCATCGCGACCATCACCATAGAATCTCTGCATGGGAGCAGCAGCATACGGGTGGAAAAGCTTCTCTGATGACATCATCAGAGACGACATCCTTTTTCTGCGTTTTTCTACTTCTTTAATGCTTTATTCTCATCCCGGTTCATATTTCCCTCGTCCTCGCTGTCGCTTGCCAGGGCTGGACTCATACAACTTCGATGTATCCCAACCGCCCTTGGACGTGTCTGCAATTCGTATCAGTTCATTGCGTTTCTTTATTTGGTTTACGCGTCCGCTACCAACTCACGACAGTAGTCCGGTTTGCCATGCTCAATACTCCAGTCTATTTGTTGGATACTGTCTGCAATGTCCTCATTAAAATCCCACTGCACTCTGTTACATTTAAAATGCCACGCAACGTTCTTTTCTTTCTTGAAGAGTTTGACCTCCTCTTGAGCACTAAAAGTTGACCCCCTAAACTCTTCTTTCATGTTTTTAAATTCACTAAAAAGTAAATTTACTTTGCATTTTTATCCGCGATGTTTCCCAAATACACATGCGGAAGTTGACAATAAACAAATAAACATATTTACTGGTCAGTTACGCAAAGCTGAATGACTATTCCATGAGCATACTTACCCGCCAATACAATACACTGAGCGACCCCTACCGGAGACTTTCTTATGCCATGGAATATCATTGTTCTCTTATTCGCTGCGCTCAAACTAGGAAAATTATATATCTAATGGCAATTGTTGAACAGTTGTTGATAATAAAAGGTTACACAAAACTTACAATTTACTCCACCAATTAAGTAAGCGCTCTCTGTATGATCTTGTGCATTTGCATATTATTAGCATGCCTCAGTATATTATTCTTACGACTGTTTAAGTCGTGAGAACAATATATCTTGCTAAAAAAATTAGTTAGTAAGTCGCAGGAAAAACATAGCTAAATCATGGTAACAATATTAAAAGGCTTGATACAGAAATAAAATAATCGTTGCAAAGACATAACAAGTCGTTTTAACGAAACAAGTCGGTCGTGGTAACGACATAGCTAGACAATCAGAACACTAGTAATTTGGTTAACGTATGTATTCGACGACGGATCCCAAAAAACTGGCATGACCCTGTATTATATGAATATGAATAGGATCGTGCATTTAAATGCTTTTCAAACTGGATGAATTCTGATCGGTCGTTACCACGAGTATATTATCTCAATCGATAGTGTAAGATATATCATTCACAAGACTTATTGAGTGGTTCCCGTGAGTCAGCCATATTGTAACCACTACTTAGGTATTCATTCCCGAGACTTGATTAGTGGTTTCTACGAGTTAGTTATCTCCTTCTCGCAAGTTATATGTTCATTATCTCGAAGAAATAAGCCTTGGAAAATTTGCATACTCAGTTAACCACTCGAGAGTACTAGACTTTGTTTCATAGTAATTCGAAGGAAGACGCCAGACATTTTTCAATGTTGTATTTAATTATCTATTATACAGAATAAGGTTATATTCATTCAGGCCGTATAGGCAAACAACTTTGTTCGGATTAGCTTTATGACAAAAACATAGTCGGCTCAAGGAACATATTTGAAAATAAAAAACAACAACACAGTATCGAATGGTGAAAGCGAAACAGCTTTAACTGACATTTTTTCACAAAATGACTTTTTTGTGTATTTTGTATTGCAACTTCCATTCCCATCATGTATTAAAATATCTTAGTTCCAGGCAATCAAATAAACAGTAAAATTGAAATTTGTCCTAAAGCTCTAAGTGATATTAAATATATGTTTAGTGCGAAAAGGTTCTATGTGCAATGAAGTGCTACTTAGAGCTCTTTCGCATTCAGGTGGTTGCGTTAAGAAAAATTATAAATGAAACTTTACGCAAAAATTAAAGAATATATTTATAAGAATAATATATTTGTATTTTGCAAACCTCCAGAACAAATAATATTTTGTAATTGATTAAAACTAAGAAAAATATTGATAAAAGTATTCACTTAGACCCTTTTCGCACTGACTTCAGGTATCTTTTCAAATTTTCTTAAATTATTTTGTTTTCATGTGTTACATTTATGATTAACGTTTTTTACAACATTAATAAAAATTGAATCACTATTTAACATTCTGTTTAATTTATATTTTTCAAACAATAAAGCTTATTGAAAAAGTGGGAACGTAATTGCAGAAAAGCTAGTTTAATTTGAAATGATTTTCAAAGAGATGTGAGCCTTGTTATGACCTGTACGTATTTGTAGCTAGGTTTAAAAGCAGTTAAACTGAACTTAGTCTAGTAAGAGTGCTGTGACACACTCTAGGTCCATGCCTCAGGCTCAGAAGGACCGTATGTACTTCGAAATTCACACTCATACCACTAGTATGCTTACACGAATTTCAAAGCGATGTGAGCCTTGATATGACCTCTACCTAATTTCGGAATGTAAAATATTTTTTTGGTTTTAAAAAACAAGAAGAATAAACGCTTTAAAGAGTTAATGATTTGAATGTAAAGTTGTGTAATTGTTAAATTGCAGATACCTTAAATCTTTGTATTCTTCTCTCGGAATTACCAAGTACCTAGTTTGTTATATACAACCTCATAAAAAGTTAAACATACTATTCATGATAAATAAATATTAACAAACATGACAGTAATTTGGTTGATATTGTGGTATTTGCCAACACTAATTTGTTTATGAGGTGAGATGTGAATTAGTTGGTCAATGGATTACTTTTCTGGAAAGACAAAATAAGTAACCATTGAGGGTTGCTGTGATTGCTTGGTATCAGACTGCCAGTGGATGTTAATCAGAAAGTAACAATTAAGTAGTGATGTGATTTGCATGATGCCTGTTCCAATGAATGTTAATAAGTAAATTAAGGCGTGCTGTGATTTGCTTGATATCTGTGCCAGTGGATGTTAAACAATAAGTAACCATTCAGCAGTGATGTGATTTGCTTGGTTTATGTGTCAATGGTTGCTAAACAGTAAGCAACCATTCAGGAGTGATGTGATTTGCTTGGTATCTGTGTCAGTGGATGTTAAACAATAAGCAACCATTCAGGAGTGCTGTGATTTGCTTGGTACTTGTGCCAATGGTTGTTAAACAGTAAGCAACCATTCAGGAGTGTTGTGATTTGCTTGGTATCTGTGTCAGCGGATGTTAATCAGTAAGTAACCACTCTGGAGTGCTGTGATTTGCTTGGCATATGAGCCAGTGGATGTAAACCAGTAAGTAACCATTCAGGGATGCTGTGATTTGCTTGGTATCTGTGCCAGTGGATGTTAAACAATAATTAAACATTCAGGAGTGATGTGATTTGCTTGGTATATGTGCCAATTGATTTTATTCAGTAAGTAATCATTCATGGGTGATGTGATTTGCTTGGTATATGCGCCAGTGGTTGTTAAACAATAAGTAACCATTCATGGATGATGTGATTTGCTTTGTATATGTGCCAGTGGATGTTAAACAATAAGTAAACATTCAGGAGTGATGTGATTTGCTTGGTATCTGTTGCAGTGGATGTTAAACAGTGAGTAACCATTCATGGATGATGTGATTTGCTTTGTATATGTGCCAGTGGATGTTAAACAATAAATAACCATTCAGGAGTGATGTGATTTGCATGATTTCTGTGCCGGTGAATGTTAATCAGTAAGTAACCATTCAGGAGTGATGTGAATTGCTTGGTTTATGTGGCAGTGGATGTTTATAAGTAAATAAACATTAAGGAGTGATGTGATTTGCTTGGTATCTGTGCAAGTGAATGTTTAACAATAATTAAGTAACCATTCAGGGATGATGTGATTTGGTTGGTATCTGTGGGGGTGGATGTTAATAAGTAAGTAACCATTCAGGGATGATATGATTTGGTTTGTATCTGTACCAGTGGATGTTAATAAGTAAGTAACCATTCAGGAATGATGTGATTCGGTTGGTATTTGTGCCAGTGGTTGTTCATCCGAGGTTGACAATACGGCTGAGTTGAAATCAAACAACTGAATGATGTAAATGTGTACCAATTATGATAATTCGAAAATTTGCTAATAAATGCATAATAACAGTTCAGTTATCCAAGTGGAAAAGCCCCTTCTAAAGTAACTACGTGTTTTAAGGTTCATCCGACGTACAAAATCATGCTTATACCAGTGCTCAGTGGAATTTTTTTTGTGGATTACATTTGAAAGACTGTTTCTGTACAACAAAGTCAAAAAATTATTATGATTGTAAATATATTGAACAATTAAAGTAAAGGTATATAAAAGTGGTAAAGAGGCTAAATCTTTATCTTGGCAGAGTTTCTTTATACACACACAAATCTCAACATTAAGGCATTAGGTTTTGTCAGGATGACTCAACATTTTCGGATTTTGTTTTTTATACTATTTTTGTGAATCTAAATTTTGGATACAATTCTTATTATCATTTTTAAGCGTCCGAAAAATAAGAGTTTGTTAGTTTGATGTGAAGTAGTTACTACCATGACTGTGTTAACAAGATAGGAGTAATTAGTACTGTTTATGAGTTTTGAAATATTTAGTTCTTATACTGTGTTTATTAGATGAGAACTAGTTTTAACTATGACCTTATTTATGCGATGATAAGTAATTATAAACATGACTGTTGGTGAGATGTGAAGTTGTTTGTGCAAAGACTGTTCATGAGATGAAAAGTACTTTTATTGTACTGGGGTATTGTTACTTCAGGTTGTATTTCTTGTGAATGGTACTCACATGAATCGCAAACGTAAGTGGTATAATACATATATATGTAATCATGCTATTGTTAATAATGCTTTATGCAAGAATAACATTATACATTCTGGTTGTGGCACCCTATTGATGAAATGTGAGACAGCCAGCCACATCCCACTTCGTGCTCTTTTGCATGATGGGGGATTCTGTTGTTGTGTGCTTGACTTTTGAGTGTGTACTTTCTTTAAAAAGGTCAAGACCTACCACATTCACTGTATGTAAAACTAAGAATGTACTAAACTAATATTTATGGCTTTAAATCATTAAATTAAATTGTTAATTACTATGCAATAAATTGTGTTGTCATTGCTTCAGCTTACACCATACGCCAAATATCTAGATATATAGAATTGTTAAGCAATATTAAATAATATAAGAACAATATATTCATGCTATCTGTTTAGAGCAAAATGGTTCTAAGCAGCACTTTTTCCAAATATATTTAAAAAATACCTTTATAAAAATGTTAAGAGTATTCAATTTCAAATATATGCCTTAAAGTGAGAATTTTCAATACTTTATCAAGTCACTGAATGTCGCTTAGACCTTTTCCGCTCTTAAAAATGATTTGAAAAAGTATTTTGTAATGCAAAAAGGTTCTAAGTGCCATTTTTTGCAATATCAATATGGGAAAAGTATTTGATATAAAATAAATACTGTAAATTGATAATTTAAGTTAGTTTAAACATCACTTAGGACTGTTTCTCTCTTAATGATGAGTACAAAAAATGCAAAAAGGGTTAGGGTTAGTGACATTTTTCAAATAATTTTTTTGTATGTGAAAATTAAAAAGGTTTTGTCTAAAATGTGATAAAAACAGAATATTCTATATCAAACTTGAAATTATAAAGCCTTCATTGTTGGAAGTGTTAATCTGATTCAGTTTTAACCTTCTTCTGTAAAATTTTGAAACATGCACTTAGAGCCGTTTCGCTTTCATCCCTCGACGTGCTCATAGTGGCATGCAAAAGACTTTAAACGTGACGCAACATATTCATTCCCGTAAAAAATGCAAAGGCTAAACGATGGTATATTTTAAAGAGGGATTCGCTGTAGGATCAAAAGAACAAACACGTTACTGCTTTGTCGAGTTGCAACATATCGGGCTCGTCACGAATAGAAAACATTATTTTATTCGGAGACATACATTGTATATTACAAAACGGTATACAAGTAATCTTTTAGTCTCTGTATAAATGCACATTCAAACCACTGTCTAAAAGAAATATGAACACGGTAAAAAGTGTATATATATAAGAAAGTTATGCACAGTTACTGATACATACACCTTGTAGCGATTAATCTTATTACATTTACATATATATTAAAAAAGCAGTTATTTAATAAAGTTTTTCATTAATATCACTCTTTCATAATATTATTTTCAAAGATATGTTCTATGATAAAGTGATACAATGGCATAGCTAAACACACTATCACTGACAAACAAAGCAAGTATTTTCTTGTTAAACGCATAATTCTCTGCCATTTTTATAATTGCATTTATCAAATGCAATCACAATCACTGGTCGCCGTGGTGTAATGGATATGGTATCCGCCTAGCGACCGGGAGGTCATGGGTTCGATCCCCACCATGGGAGCGTTCTTTACATCTCCCCCAAAGACACCAAGTACTGGTTCTAGGCCCAGGAAAGGGACTCGAGAGCGTTTATATAAGTCATAGGCTTTCGATGCAATCGAGCTAAAATCAATAGGTTTAAACTAAATGCAATCTAATATTATTTGCTTTGACGTTCATGCCGTTGCATCTTTGACCGTTACTTGCATCAATGTGTTCCTAAACAAAAATGAGACATCGAAGGTTTGATCCTTCAGTGGTATATCAGGACGATTTTCTTTAAATATTTTTGCAAGCTGCTGTCAAATAATGATGAGAAATTGGGTGAAATATTTGGGTTTTCTTTGTGTACGAAATATTGACAAGTATATCAGTGGCGAGTATGCATGACGGTCAAAATATTAAATATTTGGATCTGGTGTATGTTTAACAACAAAGGGGTTACAATGCTGTTGACACAAGCCTTAGGCTGTATTTGCATTATTTATTGGTATCACAATGCTGTTTAACGTGTGCATACTTGAATAGTGACTTCTCCAGTAGGTTGAAATTCAGCCAATGAGAAATAAACACGCATAGAACACTTACCAATGGGATTCATAACTGAGTTTCACGGGCCAGATGTTAGAGGGAAACAAGACAGTTAGCGTTTAGACTTAGAGACGTACGGATCGAGAAAGACACAATCATGTAGCAATCACGACGTATTTGTATAACTGAAAATATTAAGTATGTGAGACATTAAATTGGACTAGAAACTGATATGTGGTGTTGTTGAATATTTTATCCTATATTATGCAGAGAAATTAATATAAATAGAGAGGGACCGACTTGTCCCATGCGCGGCACGAGAAAATGGTAGTTAATGCAAAACTCGTCATCTTGGCATTATGCGCATGACGAGACATCGAATGATAGGCTACACACTGGTAATTTAAGAGTATTGAACATTGTTAGTAACTATGTGTCGTCCATGAACTATGAACGATTACGCGACACAGGACGTTAAATGGTGCTCGTGAACCAAGGATTCGAACAAAGAAATACTACCACTTACGATTACGAAGCCATGAAAAACAACGCGAAGAAACTCCGTTTCGGCAACTTCTGTAACCAGTAACAACAACCGTGAGCCGGGAACAACGACATCAGACCGCACATATTCCGCAACTTCCGGTGAGTGACTGTTTTATTTCCTAACGTTTGTATCAAAATGGCAAATCAAATAATCCCTGAGTTATTTCAAAATTTGAATGAACAAATTAAAGATGTTAAAATGGCCATAAGCACTCAGACTATTTCACAGGTTGTACAATTATTTGATGGAAATTCAAATGAATTTAAAAATTGGATTAAAAATGTAGAAAAATATGGAACACTTACCAATTTAGATGAGAATAAATTAAAATTTGTTTCTTACCAATCTAGTAAAGGGCTTGTTAGTGATTACATACATCGTTTTTTGACTGACGATACGACAGGGACATGGACAGATTTAAAGGAACAGCTTAAATTATGATTCGCGGAAATTCAAGACCCACAATACGCTTTCTCATTATTAAAGACGACTAAACAAAGGACCGACGAAAATGTTCAAATATACGCTGAGCGACTTTTATCTCTTGCGACTGATGCATACGAAAATATGGAAGGAAATTTAGACTATAAAGAAAAACAGTTAGTAGAAATTTTTATCGACGGATTATCGCACGATTATTTGAGACTTAAATTAATGCGCGAAAATCATGCAACGTTATCAAATGCTTTAAAAAGCGCTATACATGAGCAAAGTGTCAGAGCTAGGTTTGAGTTACGATCACAAATAAATGGACTTGATAACATTACGACCGATAATATTCAGACAGATATCGATTATATTAGGTCATCTATTGTTTGCACATATTGCAAGAAACACGGTCATTCTATTGAAATCTGTCGCCGTTGGCAACGCGAGATAAGTGCATATACGGTAGGGCGGAACAGTCATACGATAGATCAAAACGGTATCAGGCGCAAGAACGAATATGACAAAAATTGGAAAGATAAAATTGATTGTTGGAATTGTGGTAAATTAGGACACTTTAGTAGAGAATGTACTCAAAGAAAAACGTACATTAATCGAAAAAACTAGGAAATTCTTACCAAAAAGGGGTCTATGGTAAGAATGAAAAAGTCGAGACATATAATATCGCTTTGTGTGGTAGTCCAAATTCTTGTGTTATTTCAACAGGTGGTTATCAATTTAGGAGCTTAATAGATAGTGGAGCTGAAGTATCCTTGATAAACAAACGTACTTATGATATGTTAAAACAAAAACCCGCACTGATAATTAAAAAAGTAAATCTAAAGTCGGTAAACGGAAATTCATTATATGTCCACGGATGTGTAAAATTGAGATTCAAAATAGGGAGCATATATTAAGAGCACATGTTTTTTTGTAGTAAGTAACATTAATAGAAATGTTATTTTAGGAAGAGACTTTTTACAAGATAATGGTGTCCGTTTATACTTTGATTTGGGATGTTTGAGGATTGATAACTGTTATGTACCTCTAGAAGAGATGTACACCTTTCAACGATAGCGAGATTAACTAGACATACTGTGTTAAAACCACAAACTGCATATAGACTCTTTGCTCGAGCTAAAAGAAACTGCATACTTTCAAATACAAATTATGAATTCAATGGAATAAGCAATTCTTTCTTTGATAATGAACCTGGTTAAACAATTGTTAATTCAGTAGTCAAGACAACGCGTGATAGACAATTTCCCATTTTAATTATAAACAATACACACAAAACAATAAGGCTTAGACGACACTGTGCCATAGGGCGTATAAAATCGGTAAATGATAATGAAATATGCTCAGTACAAGAAGTTATCAAAAATAATCAGCCGAAATCAGGTTTATCTAAAGATGAAATCTTATCAGATTTACGTGTAGATGAAAATCAAAAAGAAAATATTCCACCGATATTCTTAAAACACAGAACTCGCTTCGCAAGAAATAATTTAGAATTAACACAAACTTCAGCGATAGAATTTACCATAGAGACAGGGGATCATCCGCCCATTAAATTAAGGCCGTATCGAACACCATTAAACAATAAGGTATTCATAGATAAAGCCATCGACGAAATGCTAGACGCAAACATAATAAGTCCATCAAGAAGTCCGTGGAGCTTCCCTATTGTTTAAGTAGATAAAAAGAAAAATAACCATAACTCAAACAAAGATAATAAAAACGAGAAAAGGTTTTATGTTGATTTTAGACAATTAAACAAAATTACAAAACCAATTGCCTATCCATTACCATTAATAGATGATATATAGAGAATAATAGGTTAGTGTTGATTATAGATCAGGTTTATCATGCGAGGCTTAGAAAACAAAAAGCACGAGCCTTGGCAAGTGCTTTTTCGTTTTCGTGCCGAGCATGATAAACCTGATCTACAATCAACACTGACCTATTATTCTATTTATCCCACTTTTTATTCAGTAAACTTTTTTTATTTAAACAAAATAAGTTTTCACGAGTGTTTGTCGTACTTTGATAATGACTGTAGTGTAACCAAGGTCAGTGTATTACTCCGCGTTCCAAAAATAACCGCTGATCAAATAATCATTTTTTTAAATCAGAATATCGTTCTGTAACAAAGTGTCGAGCGTTATTAATTACAATTTTAATCATATTGAATTGCAAATCTTTAAGTTTTATGATATCAATATGACATTAAGTTGTTATATACAAGGAACTACATTTGTTTACAACGTAGCCTAACACCACACACAATTCACTTTCGATATCAAACTATCGAGTCGATCACGAGGTGCACATTATTTGCTTCTTTGTTATAATATGTGGTTATTTCATGACGAAATAACAAAGATTACTTGGATTTAAGCTAATTATATACATTAACATTTTGAATGTTGAAAGTGGCACCAAAGAATTGTGAGGCAAAGTTGTTCGAACGCTGGTGAACCGTGAAGTGACTGGGTGGGGCGAACATCAAGATCAACTTGTTCGACGGTAGACAGTGGTTGTCTAGGCTGCATTTAGGCCATAGTTTCGGTGCGTGAAGGTGTACAAGAGGAACTGTTGGATTGTTATATTTACTGGACTGAGCAAGAATGAACACTTTTGCAGCTGTTCAACAGATATGTTGGAATAATTGGTTAAGGACTGGACATTTTTGTGCCCTGTTATTGCCATGGTTTCAGTGGGTGGATATTTGTATTTCGAAATTTTTGGACCAGGAATTTGCGAACTGAGTGGTTCGTTATTCTCTTGTGCTTGAGAAAGCCGGAGTCTTTTGCCATGGCCTTCAGCATCTGACCTAACTTGTTGACACCCAATTGTTGACGCAAGAATCACCGGGACGCAGTGTCAACTGTGCGTATTGCCAGGTAGAAAAGATGCTTTGAAGAAAAATCAGATGGATGCATATCCGAGTACAGCTTGTAAATTAACACAGGATTTCTTGGTCCAGACGATTGTTTTCTACGGTCAAAGGGGAGCAACTCGCACTGACTTCTTCAAAGGGGAGCAACAACAACAGAACCTATTTGCATAGTGTTAAATTTACCTAATACTTGAGGTTTTAATAAAAATAAATGAAAAAAACACACGTTTTTTTGCTACTTTCCTTTGTTTTAAGGTCATTAAGATTGACAAACATTTGAGATTGTTTTTATTATTGATGCACTTGGCAAATACAGGTGACGAGGTGCGTGGGAAAAAGTAGTCCCGGTTCGGCAGTTGATGACGTCATTTCATGCCATTGATTATAGCCTTGCCGTTGATTATAGATGAAATTTAATAAACGGGGCTTTAATCAACCGATTTCGCTGTAAAAGTGGGATAAATTGGCGTTATTAGGTAAAAATAATTATTTCACCAGTTTAGATTTGATATCGGGATATTGGCAAATACCTATAAAAGAAGAGGACAGAGAAAAAACGGCGTTTGCTTCGGGATTCAGGGGTCTATTTCAATTTAATGTTATGCCCTTCGGTGCCTCCTCTGCCGGTGCTATATTTCAAGAATTGGCAAATAAAGTACTCAAGGGTTGTGAGGGTTTCGCTGTGGCGTATCTAGACGATATTCTAATATTCTCACCTGACTTGCAATCTCACTTAGCGCACGTAAATACGGTACTACAGAGTCTCAGTAAACATAACCTAAAGCTTAAACTATCAAAATGTCAATTCTTACAAAGAGAGACTAGATACCTAGGCTTCATCATAGATCAAAATGGTATAAGGCCGGATCCGTTAAAAGTAGAAGCGATCCGACAATTCCCTAGACCAAAGTGCGTGCGCGATGTACGATCTATCTTAGGCGCAGCGGGATTTTATAGGAGATTCTGTCCGTCGTATTCAGAAGTAGTCGAGCCTCTCATTAATCTCACGAGAAAGAATGTCCCATTTAAATGGTCAAAACAATGCGAAGATAGTTTCATACAATTAAAAGACTCATTTGCGCAAATCCCTTATCTTTCATACCCTGATCCGAAAAAAGGTTATATACTGTATACTGATGCATCCGTTAAATGCAAAGGATCTTGCTTAACTCAAAAATGCGGGAATAACGAGACCGGGGATTATGTGGGCGAAAAGCCGATATTTTTCATATCGCACAGATTAAGCCCCACGCAATGCAAATATAGTACCATTGAAAAAGAATGTTACAGCATATCTTACAGTCTAAGTAAATTACACCATAATTTACACAACGCCGAATTTGTTATCAAGACGAATCATAGGCCGTTGAAATTTCTTTTGGAAAGTCCGATGCAAAACAAGAAAATACAATTATGGGCCTTAAGTATAGCGGGTTACAACTGCAAAATTGAATATAGACCGGGAAAAAAGAATATAATCGCCGACTTTCTAAGCCGACCTCCAAAAACCAAAATAAAGAATAATCAATGCGATCAGACAGAACTAGAATTAGATATTAACGATAAACAATTTACGATCAATTCGCAAATAAATAAACAAGACCAAACACGCGAAATTAACCGTAATCGACTCTACAAACATTGACCACAAGCAAATAATTGATAATATTATTACCCCGCAGCCACTCCCAGTCGACGACACAGCGTCGAATGATAACATATCAGGGCTTAATATGCAAATAGAACAAGAAAAAGACCCTCATATATCTGAGATTAAAGCGAGATTAAGATTAGGGAAACAGAACAAGAGTGAAGATGATAGATATATAACGGTTGATGGCATACTGTACTACATATCAAACGTAGATGAGGAACCTACTTTCAGGCTTTTTGTACCTAAACACCTGACTGATTCAGTTGTCAAGCAATACCATGATGAAAACGGACATCCTGGGTCTCAAAGGCTTTTTCAGACACTAAAAGAGAAATATTACTGGCCTAAAATGTTCAAAGAATTAAATGATTATATATCAAAGTGCATTATATGTCAAAGTAGAAACTTAAAAGCAATTAAAACTCCCATATCGTCGGATACCTCAATACCGCCGTTTTCGTTTTCAGTTGTTTCCATAGATATATGCGGGCCATATCCGAAAACGCTTTCCGGAAATAGATATATAATATGTTTCGTAGATCAATTCTCAGGATACATAGAAGCGTTCGCATCGCCTGATAAATCTTCTGATAGCGTAATACACCTGTTAATGAACGAGATTTATTGCCTTCATAGTTGTCCTATAAGAATTATAACTGATAACGGAAAAGAATTCACTAGCACAGCGTTCAGGGAAACATTAAAATCAATGAACATTGACCACGTTAAAACGACAATATATCATCCTGCAGCTAATGGCATGAACGAACGTTCACATGGAACTATGAACAATATACTGTCCAAACGGGTTCAAGAAAATGTACAACAATGGGACTTACATTTAAACATGTCTTTAGCGGCAATGAGATTTAGTACATCCGAGACTTCGAAGCACACACCGTTCTTCTTACTTTTTAATAGAGACCCTATTCTTCCAATAGACAACTTGTTAAAACCTAGACGTAAATATCACGGTGAAGATTATCATAAAATAATATTAGAAGAACAACACAAATCATTTAAAAAGGTATGTGCCCAAATTCAAAAATCGAAACGTAGACACGCTGAATATGCGAATAAAAATACGAAAGATATTAAATTCGAAATCAATGACCCCGTTTACTATAAAAACTTTCAACGTACGAATAAATTACACAGTAAATGGAGGCCATATTATCGTATAATCGAATAAAAGTCGCCGTTAACATACGTAATAAAGAATCAATTAGACAACTCAACTATTAAAGCTCACGCTGATCAAATAAGGCACGCAAATATCGATGAATGGCCAATGATAAATAAACCACTAGCGCGCCCGATTAGAAAAGCAAATGAAGCCTTTGCGGACGACACATTATCTTCTGATAGCAATTCAAATACGTCAGTACATGGGTTACCTGTAATTACACAACAGACCCGACAGATTAGAGATAACACGGATGACGAGGAAAACATTCCGCTTGCTGAATTGCAAAAACATTTGAGAAACAAACAATTCGCGGATATACAGTCAAGCTCCAGTGAATCAGATACGATGCATTCCGATAACAGTAATTCACAAAACTCACCTGTACGTAGAGTTGAAAATCATTCTTCAGATGATCAGATGCAAATTGACGCGGTAGCGTTAAGAAACAAAAAACGAAAATTAACTAAAAAGACTTCACGTTCAAATAACGCCATGAAGAAAGCAATTTTCACGTGCCTTCAGACAATGGCTGAACACATGCAAATGAATAGACTACACAATAAAGCGAGATAGATGTCGAGACTTAAAGACCCCAGATTTTTGTATATAGAGAAATATGTTTTGAATGTATATGTAGTAAATATGTAAAAACAGGATTATAGAGGACGGTATCGTCCGATTTTGATAATGTATCGTCATTAGCATTGATTTACGGGTTTAGAATGAAATGAAAATGTCATATGTAAGTCTACGGGTGATATAATAGATATATTTCAGTAATATGTAACGAACAGAAAATATAAGAATCGTGACTCGCAAAATGCACATAAACAACTAGTAGGTACATTTAGAGGGAAGAAACGCGACATTCCGATGCGTACAATATAAGAATCGTGACTCGCAAAATGCATATAAACAATTAGTAAGTACATTAAGCGGGAAAGAGCGACATTCCGATACGTTTTCCAGGTGTGAATACAAATTGGCTTGTCAAATTAAATGGAGACCAGCGAGTACAGAAGGCGTACAATCCGTAGGGATGGTATGTCATCTGTCTATGAACGCCAAGATACACACGTTTGACGCCCATTACTTGATGACAGGCGTGGGTCACGAATTAGGCGAGTACGTAACGAAATTGTTATTAATAACCCTCAAAATAGGCGGACTCAATAAGTACGTTCGATTACGTGACAAGCTTATGACAACGCACTTGACAACGACATTAAACAACGCTAGCTTATGCCCTACAGCGCTCAGGTAAACACCACTTTAGGCATGAATAACATTTTAATACAGTTTGTAAATATCCTTAAAAGCAAAGCAGTGGACCTTTTATAAGTACAATGTAAAAGATACAACTATATTGCTATGATTCATTAAAAATTTGATACTGTTCGAATATGTAGTTTATTCTTTTTCGTTTCTTTATAAGAATAACTACATTAAGACAAGGGATTTTGTTTGTAAATTTTTGTTCCCAAAGTAAAAAAACAAAATAAAGCACAATGCATTTCATTGAATAGACAAACGCGTATAGTTTTTCCTTTAGCACATTAATTTTATTAGGGTATATCTTATCATAGGTGTGAATAGTAATCTGAGTGCTTATATAGCAAATTCCATTAATATGTAAATAAAAGGCCCGTTTATCATTTCATGTAATTGACCCTATAAGATTTGCCAATGCGATACAAGTTAAGGAGAAAAGCAGCGCTCCTGACATCGTTGGCGTGGTTTGCCTGCAGCAACATGCGTTCATAACGCATTTGAGATCGTGATCAGATCTTAACACCCCGACAAAGAAGAAGAATATGTCATCGACATACAGATATCTTCGACGACGATGTATCCGTCGAGAATCAGATGACGTAACAGACGACTTCAATTAGGATCAACATTGTCGACATTGATCCAAATTGTGAACCAGCATCAGTACCATGCAACGAGTGGACTGTTAATGGACGTTTCACACGTCGTCAAAAATGATTTAAAAAAAATTCGATGATATGAATGGACTTGATGATGAAAAATCGCGCGTATTTTGTACATATATTAGGTGAACATTTTATCGTCTATGAACTTATATATATATATGTGTGTTACCTTTATTACATGTACATAAACACTAATTATAATACTACAGTCATGAATGCAGACATTCTCCAGAACTATATATAATAAACTTTTGAAGTATTCTAAATCGTGCAACAGCCGAGGACCAACAGCTTCTCCGACCGACCATCATCGTCTTCATTCAGAAGCCGTCGTTTCAATCGACTGCATGTTACCATCTACAACCAGATGTCATATACTCTCCAACCGGACGTCTCATCTCTTCACCCATACGCCACTTCGCCTCCAGCAAAGATGTCAAAAATGGACACTATTCGTATTGGATTTCCCAAATCAGTGACGCATTCCACGTCATTGTGATTGACATTGACTGTTTAAATATTCTGACGTTTTAATACTTCAGCAGAAACATTCGTTAAAACTTTCCTTAATAATTTGCAGATTTCCATCATATATATGTTTTAGTCACTGATGTTTTCATGTTTGCGTGTTTGATTTTCTACATCGTATGTATTAATATGATTTCGTTTACTTCCATACTTACATTCTTAAAGATTTTTCTGTATCCTAAAATACATAAAAATCCAATTGAGAGGATAAGTTGTGTCAAATAATGATGAGAAATTGGGTGAAATGTTTGGGTTTTCTTTGTGTACGAAATATTGACAAGTATATCAGTGGCGAGTATGCATGACGGTCAAAAGATTAAATATTTGGATCTGGTGTATGTTTAACAACAAAGGGGTTACAATGCTGTTGACACAAGCCTTAGGCTGTATTTGCATTATTTATTGGTATCACAATGCTGCTTAACCTGTGCATACTTGAATAGTGACTTCTTCAGTAGGTTGAAATTCAGCCAATGAGAAATAAACACGCATAGAACACTGACCAATGGGATTCATAACTGAGTTTCACGGGCCAGATGTTAGAGGGAAACAAGACAGTTAGCGTTTAGACTTAGAGACGTACGGATCGAGAAAGGCACAATCATGTAGCAATCACGACGTATTTGTATAACTGAAAATATTAAGTATGTGAGACATTAAATTGGACTAGAAACTGATATGTGGTGTTGTTGAATATTTTATCCTATATTATGCAGAGAAATTAATATAAATAGAGAGGGACCGACTTGTCCCATGCGCGGCACGAGAAAATGGTAGTTAATGCAAAACTCGTCATCTTGGCATTATGCGCATGACGAGACATCGAATGATACGCTACACACTGGTAATTTAAGAGTATTGAACATTGTTAGTAACTATGTGTCGTCCATGAACTATGAACGATTACGCGACACTGCTCACAACCCGGATCTACGGCATACGTAGGCTCCGTCGACTTTATTAGGTATACTGTAACAGTTGTTTAGTGGAAAAGAGGAACAACCACGCGATGTGTCACCTTATGATTAACAGAAATGTCGTCGTTATTTCTTACAATTATTAAAAAAAAATTTACATGCTCTTCACACCCCTTTGACATTTGACAATGACCTTTTTCTTCACTGGATGTTTGCAAGGGTTACAATCTTGAAAAGTGAAATGTCATACGTGTATGACAAAACGCGGGATGTAATCTGTGAGAATTATGTCCAAATAGTACTGCTCCTTCGAGAACCGCCAGATCAGCGTCTTCTGGAACTATCAAACGAATATATGAGATTTCCTTTTCAATTACTTGATTTAAATATTTATTTTGGGCGAATCAGCCCACAAGCAAAGTTGTTTTACAACCATGAGTTCAGCGTTTAGTAATAGTGTTTTCATGTGATTAGTAAGAGCGTTTACTGGCTTTTCGAACCATGACATAACTACGGGCAATTCAATCATGAGTTTGTCTTTTTTCAAAGATATTGCCCAGACATATCCGTTTTAATTGGGATATCGGAAAGGTTGCAAGGCATTCGAAGAACAAAAGTTTACCATTTAGACCTTTTCTTCGTCTCAAAACATTGCATCACATAAAAAAGTCCACCATTACATGTTTTCGAAAACTCGAAAACCTTTTCTTTTCCAAACAAATTTCCAAAAAGGCAACACAATTCTCGTCTACACGCACACCGACCCAGGGACCGCCAGAATGTTTTTGAATAATACGAATCGTTTCCTTTGATAATTGTTTATTGACTGCTATGTAAGCCGTGCCACCTGTGAAAACACATATGCCAACATAGCATATCAATTATGTGACACGCCTTATCAAGTACGTATCAGAAATTAACATTAATGACAAACAATTATTAATGATGTATGATAGTTTGTGATACAGATTGCTTAAAATGTAAGTGACGTCTTGGGAAATTGGGCATTACAACTTGTATGAAGCTGCATATGCAACTTAAAATATAATGAAACGAAAACTAACTCGGGATTTGTGTCTTAGAATCTTTCTGACTGTGTGTTTTGTTGGTTTTGGGAACAAATGATTTACAATTAACATAAATAGAAACGGCAGATACATTCAAATAATACATACCACCTAGATCAACTACCATGAATTTGCTTCCCATATTCAGCAAATTTGCGCTTTTGTTATCTGGGTATGTCATATACCAGAGTGGCGCCACCTCTGGTTCAAGAACAAGCTTCAGTCGGCTGCCTTGAATGCCGGCCTTTAATAATCATCAAATATTTAAAAAAAGTGCAATGCGCACATATTCTTACAAATAAGTTGAACCATTTAAAGTGTTTACACACTAACAAAATGCATTAACCTTTCACCAAATGCTCCAATATCGAATGCTATTTCGTTTCTTAAAAGTCTAATTGTTTCTTAGGTTCTAATCTAATCAAACTAAGAAAATTGTATTTACTTCTTAGCACAAAAAAAGAACTGCCAAAAAGTTGAAAAATGTTCACAACTTCACGGATTGGTAACGTTTTATAATTACAGGTGTACATGTATAACTTCGTGTCATTTGTGTCCATAAAGTATTTTTCAGAGCAAATTCTACACGTCTAATAATCTCGATCAGTCTGAATCATTTTGAACAAATGATTACATTTATATTCTTTATGCTATTGTTAAAAAAACTATGATGGCTAACGTTTTTAACAATTACCGTTTTGTTACGGAGAATAAACAAGCTCAATCCGTTTGCCGATGTAAGGTTTAAAAATGCTGTTCAGCTTCGAATCCAAATGAATGGAATTTGTCTCTTGGTTTAAGAAGAACACTTGTCGGAGCTTTATGGGTTACTAAAGTTGCTGAAGGATCACGAGCAAACCATTCGGGAATTTGGACCTTTATTTGCGTTTGTATCAAGGAACAGGCAAAGCCGCTGTATGTCGTACCAAAATCAAAGGAAGTTACTACACGAGGCTGATAAGGACACATGTAATGAAAGTACTATTTAAAATTCAAATACCAAAAGCATCATTTGTTCCGAGTGTCTTATATTATGAAATATAACATAAATAAAGAAATCGAGAAACGGTTATTTTCAAATCTTCAAACACAATTATGCGAATATTTCAATTGTTTATTAGAGCATTTGCAATTTAAACTTGAAAGGTTACCATATTATCGAAAAAAATACACATGCAGATGATGTAGATTGTATTACCTTGTTAGCAAACTGCTCATATTCTGACATAACACTGATCAAAGCTCCATGAAGAACATCCGTGTTCGATTGACTGGGAACAATCAATAGCGCTTGTTTGGAGTATTCATCGAGTATCATTTTTTAACATATGGGCATTTAGTTAATCCATCAATCACTTGACACCATTATTTTAGAAAAGTGTCTTCGATTATTACCCGGCTGTGTCGTCTTCATTCATATTCTGCGTGGTTCGACTTGTTTAAAACGCCATATATATCAGAGAGGCATTTAGAAGAAAATGCATTTGCCCCGTTAAAAATGCTTTATGAACACGGAATATCTGTAAAAGCTTTCTTATTTCTGATTCGTTGGTTTTTGAAAACTCATCAAAACGTTCTGAACCAAGTTGTGTTGCTATAAACTCCATAAATTTAGCATCTTCAAATGCTCCTCCTGCGTGACATGTACTGATTGTATGAACCGTCTTAAAATGGCAATTGAACATCGTGTCTAAGGTTCCTACGTCAAAATGTCCTCCTCCATTTAAAAAAGAAAAATTGCTCGTCACACAGGTCTCTTTTCGTAACATTTCTAGTAAATAATTATAGTCATCGTTATAAACAGTTATCACAGGGACATTGCGCGGATTCGGAAAATTCCCTATTTATAATTGCATCGTTATGAATGGAAAGTACTTTGAGAATGTTAAGAAATGTTTAAATAAATGTCTGTCTTTCGGGAAATACCACCGATTAATACTATAATGGTTTTATGTTTTAAAAGAGAGGTCGGGTGTGTAATTGTTATACAACCTTCTTTGTCCAAGACTATAAACTTGTTCCCATGGGTGTTAATGTTATGCGTCCATAATTCGGTCACTGACCAGTACCACAAAACGGCTGCATATTCCCATGACAATCATTAGTCGGTCACCATTTATATGAGCCTATAAAGATTTATTCGCAATACACATTGTTTAACTAAAACAAAGATAAAAGGGTTACATGAGTATGTTGTGTATATGATATGGTCAGGTTGTGCAAGCGAAATATAAGTTAATTAATACAATTATTTACAATAAATGTGTTATGTATGTAAATGTTACGCATATTGACTAAATACTTACGTGTTTTACAGCTTCCGGAAGAAATTTTTTCGAACTCACGTTCAATAAACCAGATAGGGTTGTTCTACTCTCTTACTATAAAAAGTAAAGGGCTTCAACAAATGAATATGTTCGAGTTAGTTTGCTGGCTGGCAATTCTTCTACTTAGAGGAGGCGATGTCCATCCAAATCCTGGACCCGACAGCTCCCTTGATATCTCCTCCTCATCTTTGGGTACATCTTTCTCATCTTCAATAAATGATGCATTTGCACATTATCTAAAAATTGTTCATTACAATGTTCAGAGCTTCCTTTCCAAGAAAGATATTCTGTATGCTGATCTTAACAATTTTGATATTATAGTCTTCACTGAAACTTGGCTCAGCTCAACAATTGACACTGCCGACTTACTTTTCCCTTCTTATCATAAGCCGTTCAGACGGGATAGAAGAAACGATCGCCATGGAGGTATTCTAGTATACATAAAATCTGATCTCTTTGCCATTGAGCGACCTGACCTACAAATTGACGATCTAGAATGTCTATGGGTCGAACTACGTATCAAGGGAAGGCGTCTTTTATCTGGCTCTTTCTACAGACCACCAAACTCTTGTCCTTATCTACTAGAATGCATAATCGATTCGATCTCACTAACCGGTGACACCGGTATTGAGAACATTGTTATCACAGGTGATTTTAATCTCGAGATGAATAAAACACAGTGTAGGATCAAAATTGACTCCCTTCTTTTACAGTATAACCTCACACAGATTATAAAAGAACCTACTCATTTTACTGAAACCTCGAAGTCCATTCTTGACCTTTTTATAATAACATCTTCATTGAAAGTGCTGAAAAGTGGTGTTGGAGAATCTTTTCTTATCCAGCAACTTCGATTTCATTGTCCGGTCTAATGCGCCATACACTTCAATAGAACAGCAGTGTCTAATTTTAAACGTAAAATATGGCAATATAAAGATGGGGACTACACTAATCAAAGACAACTTGTGCAGAACTTCGATTGGAACAGTTGCTGTGATAATAATATTGACATATTTACTTCAATCTTCACACGTAAAATTATCAGTTTCTGCGAAACTACAATTCCACACAAAATAGTTACAATGAAAACAGCTGACCCTCCATGACTACATATTAATATTCGCAAGGAAGTTCGACGCCGCAAACGAGCATACAAAAAAGCCAAGGCTACCAATTTAGACCGACACTGGAACATCTTTCGCCAACAACGCAATATTGTTAATAATCTTGTCAGATCAGCGAAAAAAGTTCACTTTGAAAATCTCGCTAAGCTAATACGTGAAAATCAACACTCATCATCCGACTTCTGGAAAATAATAAAAAAATTCACAAATAAAAACACATCACATAACTAGTTGCCTCCCTTAATTCATAATGGTACCATATATGAGTCACCCCTTGAGAAAGCAAATATTCTTAATTCATTCTTCCAATCTCAATCTACTTTAACTACACCCAGTACGCATATGCACAACCTACATTCCCAAGAGCCAGATTTCCCCGTCTTTGAAGACCTCATTATTTCACGTCAAGATGTCTTGGACTCCATAAAAGTTATGAAAATTGGAAAGGCATCAGGTCCAGACCAAATAAATAGTCAAGTTCTAAAGCAAATAGCATCTGAGATTGCAGGTCCACTTCAAAATCGTTTTAATTTTTCTATTAGTGCTGGTAGGGTCCCACGGAGCTGGAAAGAAGCAATTGTTTGTGCACTTCACAAAAAGTCTGATCCTCAGGATGTTGAAAATTATAGACCGATCACCCTCTTAAGTGATTTAAGTAAATGTCTCGAGAGAATTCTCCACAAATATATTTTTATCCATTTAATGGCTATTGAATTTATAACCCCATTTCAATCAGGCTTCATTCAAAAGATTTCACTGTCAACCAATTAGTATCTGTATATCACTCCTTTTGTAAAGCCCTTGGCGAAGGTAAAGAGGTTCGAACCGTTTTTTGCGACATTTCCAAGGCCTTTGACAGAGTATGGCACAAGCTCCGACTAAGTGCTATCTCGGGCAATCTTCTATCTTGGTTAATAGACTATCTACATGAGAGGACCCAGTGTGTTGTAAGCTCTGGGCCCGTATTCACCAACCACCTAAGGGAGAAAAAAATAACCTAAGGTTTTCATTTTGCCTAAGTTTTTTATGCTTTCCCCTTAAATTTGAGGAAATGCCTTATTAAAGTCATATTAAAAAAACTCCTAACCTTAGAAATACGCCGTAGGTTGACCGTTTTTTTTCCTCAAAGTTAAGAGACACATACACCTCCCTTAAGTCCAACGAAATCACCTTAAAAATGGCGTCGTAGCAGACGAGTTTCAGTGGTTTTCGTCATTTTTTTACCAAACTCCATCCCAAAGGTATGTTTTTTCTTTGAAATGTATCACAGTTCTAAACAGAGACCGATATGTATTCCATTTACTTTCAAAGTCCGGTTTTTATACAGTCTACCGGAAGTAAAATTGTTGTCATCTAACGCGAATTTCATGATTACAATAATAATTAGATTTTTGTATCATTTAACGTCATTTCTTTGTGTGCATCATATATTTAAAGAAATGGAAATAATAGGACACTAGCAGGCTTATGTTCTTGTGCCTGGGATGTGTTTACATATCTGACATTTTGGTAATACTGTATCGCATGTCAGATTGTGTTTATCTTTCCCTTTTGCAATGTACGAATGTGTGTATCAACTCGGAATTATGAAGTAGTGCAAACTATTTTTCTGTTAATTTGCTTAAATAATTTATTTGCTTTTTCAGAATGGCCAGACATTTTATTCACAGGGTAGATTTACTAGACAGTCTACAAAATCCAGAACTTATTGAACGCTACCGTTTGGACACACAGGGGATTTTATTTCTTTACGACATACTTACTCCTTTAATTGCACCAACAAACAACAGGAACAATAGTTTAAACAGTATTGAACAAATTATCATTTCTTTAAGATATTTTGCTACATCTACCATTCAACTAAATGATGGAGATGTCCATGAGGTTTCACAACCCACAGTTTCGCGGGTTATAACACAGTTTGCAGATGCATTGACTGAACCTGAAATTGTTAGACAGTTTATAAGTTTGCAAACTGCTCCTGGAGAAATCCGCCAAAATAAAGGAGGACTTTTACAATATTGCCAGATTCCCAAATGTAATAGGGGTAATCGATGGCACACATGTCCAAATTCAAGCCCCACATGTGGATAAACCGGCTTATGTGAACCGGATGGGATACCATTCTATAAACACTCAGGTAATGTTGTTATTTTAGAACTATTGTAAACATAGCTATATAAAATATTTGATTCTTTAACTTTGTAAATTGGTGTTCAATGTTTTTTTGAAGGTTTAATCATTTATATAAACACATTTTTAATATATGCATACAGTTTATGATTTATTCTGATAACCTTTTCTAATGTGCACAATAAACATGCTTATTTGATTTAAAATTCCTAAAAAAATCCAATAAATAATTGGGAGCCAATTTAACATTCTTCTTTCTTATATTCTCTATTTATACTGAAATGCATGGATTGTGAATGATATTTTAATATAACTTCTTATTTGTTAATCATATGTTTTTCTAATACGGTATCGTGTACCATACTACAAATATAAAAGTGTAACGTGTCTACCGTTCCTTCGGGATATATATATATATAATGGCTTTTCTTCTGGCTTTCCTTAGCCGTGTGATTTGATAAACAAATAATATAATTTGCCTCTATACAAGCCGGTTCCGTATGCCCTGTGCGACTTGGATTGCTTTGATCACTTGGGTTGACTTGGGTCGACTTGGGTTGACTTGGGTCAACTTAGGTTGACTTGGGTCGACTTGGGTCGACTTGGGTCGACTTGGGTCGACTTGGGTCGACTTGGGTCGACTTGGGTCGACTTGGGTCGATTTGAGTTGACTTGGGTCGACTTGGGTCGACTTGGGTTTGCTTGAGTCTACTTGAGTTGACTTGGGTCGACTTGGGTCGACTTGGGTTGACTTATGTCGACTTGGGTCGACTTGGGTTGACTTGGGTTGACTTGGGTCGACTTGGGTCGACTTGGGGTGTTTTGGGTGACTTGGGTCACCTCGGGTGTCTTGGGTGACTTGGGTCACCTCGGGTGTCTTACACCTATAGCAACGAGTCTGAAGTGTCTCCCCTCTGCGTTACGCAAGGAAGACAATCAATGTCCCCCCTCTGCGTTATGCAAGGAAGACAATCGGTCAGTGTTGTACAAGCGACAATCAGTAGCTTGACAGACTCAGGCTGACCTACGAGACCTGACACGTGCACTAACTGGAATGGAAACCTTTGACCCGGACTTATATACGAGTCTCTAGGCTACCCAGCAAGCTATGGTATGTTGTGCGCAAAGTTGCCAGGGTCACCTCCACTCGAAAGTATCCAACGTCACAGAGATGACCCTTGCTCAGGCTGACCTAAGAGACCAGAAACGTGCATTGTCTTATATTACCAAAGGAGACCTGTGCCCGGACTAATATATGAGTCTCAAGCTTACCCAGCAAGCTATGGTATGTTATGCGCAAAGTTGCCTGGGTCACCCCCACTCAATAGGCATCCAAAGTCACAGATACTTCCAATGGTATTTGGTCTCTAATTACTATAACGTATTAAACGTTGTGTTCTGTTCGACGATCGAACGCAGACTGCTCGCTCCCCATAAGAGCAGTGCTTTATATACTGATATATATACCACGTGGCCCACTTGCTAAAGACCTCACCCTACTATTTCATGTAAACACAACCCTACCGTTTCAAACAGAAATTGTATAATACTGTGGCTATATTATGAAATACATATTGTGCATCTTAATAATCGACTTGTATAATTAAATCATCCAATTATATACATAAAAATACAATGATCAATCCAAAATACACACGCTATTTGCGTGGAACGTACCGAATAGTCGAATGCTTGTTCGCGGGAAATGTACTTTCGTTTTGATGTAAACAATAGGAAAGAACTCAAAGAATAATGAACCTAAAGGATAAAATACCGGCCAAAATCGTCACAAAAGTGGTAAAAAAATATACAAGTGGAAAATAATATTAATACTATTTTTGTATCGCCATATAATGTTTTTTTGACAGATCATGTTTGATGCCAATTGTCTCATTAAAGACATTGTACCGCGATGGCCTGGTGCTGTCCATGATGCCAGAAACCTAAGGCAAAGTGGCCTACATCAAATCATGGAGCAGAACCTTGTCCATGACCAACATCAATATCTCCTTGGAGATTCAGGTTATCCGTGCAAGAGATGGCTTCTGACTCCATTCATGAATCCGGCTGATGAGCATCAGCTGATTTACAACCGGTTAGAAAAAATACATTGTAAATTCTACTAAATTGTAACAGATATTCCATAATAAACATCATAGCTCATATAAAAGCACCCCCCGTGCTCAATATAAATTTTTCACTGCAATGTTTGAATAAATTTATGAGCGACAGTCAAGTTTCTACGATTTACTTATGAAAGAATGTCATTACGTTGACCTCAAATAAATGCTCCCCCACCCCATCTCATTCCTGAGCAAAATGTAAAGCACCCTTGGTGCTTATATGTGAATGTCTGATTTATTTAAATACTATAATTTCATATTGTGTGTAACTCTCATGAAATGTTTTACACTTCATAAAAAAGTACCAAGTTATACAATAGTGATGTGCAATTCTGGGTACTCAATAAATATAAAAGACTGTTGCTTTTATCAGGGGGAAATTACTCACTTTTTCATGACCACGCAATAATGCTTTTACTACAAAAGATAAAATCAATCATCAGAAGAATTTAATCATTACTTTTGTATTAAAAGGCACACAAACGTACGAGATCTGTAGTTGAGCGTTTCATTGGGATTTCGAAAAGGAGATAGGCAATACTTCACAATGAAATTAGATTGCATCCATTAAAGTCATGCAAGTTAGTTCATTATAAGAACATGTAATCATGTAACTTCGAAACACAGTGAGCAGTCACTATGACCAATTTGATTGTGTTAGTCACTGAGAGATATAGTTTTGTTCTCTACATGAAGATAAAATTTTATATTAACACAATAAAGCTTCAAAAGAAGTATTTCTTTAAAAAATGTGCGTGTATGACTCTACAGCTAACTTACAATTGTAATGTAATAATTTTTTAAGTAACATTAATGATTAATTTTTGCCTCTGTGTCTGCCTTGAAAAGAAAACAAGACTTTACACAGCATCTGAATTAATGTGACTAATATGAATTAAAAATGCTTATTAATAAGTATTATTTATGTTATAATTACATGTTTTAATATATATTTTATGTTTTTTTTCTGACATTTTAATGCAACTTGTGTCACTTTATTAACATTTTTATTAACAGGGTGATTTTGTCATGCGCTGTACTGCATAATATTTGCAACATGCGAAATCTGCCAATGGATCCTTTGGACATAGACGCCTTACCAGATCATCCTGAAAATTACCATGGAAATGAAGATGGCCTTCGTTACAGGAATGTAGTAGCAAATACATTTTTTTAGATCATATGTGTCGTGTTCTGAGAAAACTGGGCATAATGCATGTGCAGTCCACAGAGGCTAATCAGGGACGACACTTTACGCCTAAATTGGATTTTTGCTAAGAAGAGACTTCATTTAAACGAAAAATGTCAAAGCGATAAGTGTCGTCCCTGATTAGCCTGTGTGGACTGCACAGGCTTATCTGGGACGACACTTTACTCACATGCATTATGCCCAGTTTTGTCAGAACGCGACTCATATTCACATTTAATGTGTCATGTTTTCAGAGTTGTTAATGCAAATGACTTGCATTTTAATTGAAACAACTATTTTACCTTTTAGAGCATTTTAAACTTACTAAAGTTACTGTATACAATTTTTCCAAAAATCTTAAGAAATACACAATGTAGATGAATTTCATAAATCTCTTTAATATAACTTAACTTTATCTTCATAACAAAATAATAACAAATAACAAAATAATCTATTCCTCATCAAATCGCGCCAACTGGGCCTCAAACAATTGTATTTGAAGCTCCAGCTTCCTCTTCTTCAAGGCATTAAGTTCATGTAGACTGCAATGACTGCAACTCAATGGATATTAAAAACATGGTATAATTATTTAATTTTTATTTCATTTTCAAAAACAGTAAATATTTTAATGGCTTCTTTTTTTTATAATGAAAAATGGTAAATAATGATAACACTTCAGGTTCAGTCAAATGATAACACTTCAGGTTCAGTCATCCATATTATGAACATGTTTCTGTTATCTAGATCCTTGTGTAGAATAATTTATTATATTTGAAAATACATAACATACATACCATGAAGGTGATGGTTTGTCTGGAGGAGAAATAGTTGAGCTTCTAGAGCCATTCTCAGCCATCGATGCTGTATATCTGAAATAAGTGCATCATGTCTAAAGTCAGATGTATTTACCATTATAATATTTGATATTCAAGATATGTTTGTATAATATTAAAATGTAAATAATGCATTTGTCTGATAGCGAGTGTGTTTTTTGCAAAGTATATGCATGTACATGTATATATATAAAATTTATGTTTATGAAATTGCATGTAAGTTAATTGCAATAATAATGTTTTCATAATTCATGCCTCACCTTCTTTTCTGATTAAACTGATTTTGACATCGCAGCACTAAATTAAATAATATTAAATATCAATTATAGACCTATTCAAAATGTAAGTTCACTTTTATACATGTAAAAAAATCATTTGTGCATTATTTCATTTTGTATGGCCCCGGATCGATAGATCAGGGGTATATTGTTTTTGTCCTGTCTGTCTGTCATTCTGTCCCAAAACTTTCACCTTGGGTAAAGTTTGATAACTTTTGCAATATTGAACATAGCAACTTGATATTAACCATGCATGGAGCTGCTCATTTTGAGTGGTGATCCTTGCAGGGACCATATTAATTTGTCAGAATCATTCAGCAATGTTCGAAGTAATAATATTCAACATAAATTTGTTTAATTATTTGAATATTGACTTTTCACCACTCAAAATGAGCAGCTCCATGCGATACACATGCATGGTCGGCATTGTGTTTCTGACAAACACATCTCTTGATTAATTGTCCAAGCTTTCATCAATTGTGTATTTGAATGATTACCTTGAGGTACACATGATCATGTTGTTTTCAGCATCTTGCTGATCATCATCACTGTAAGCATATTGACAATAGTTTTTTTTTAAATCAACATAATTTTTTTCATTAATTCACATTTGTTTTTACATTGTAATTGTTTATGTATGCAATTGTTACTTTTATATGAATTGTCAAAATATTGTGTTTAACATGCACGTTCATTACTTTACCTGTTGACACGTTTAGATATGAGATACTCTTATTTATAAATTGAAGTGTATTGGTTTTCTTAATTGTTCCATTTATTAAGTAATTACATCATTTGTGGTTATGCATATATGTTGAATGAGTCACTGTCATAATTTACTTATTTTAAATTAATGAATTTAAAAACAAAACAAATAAATTGTTTAAACACAAGACAACAGTACTTATTTTGTTATTAACACTTGTATTTATATTAAGCAAATATCATTATTATACTGTATTTACACAAAATTATTATAGCATTATTTTAAGGCTAACATCAAAGCAATTCAATTATGGTTTGTTAAATTGACACTATGTCAATACGTCACAGAAAGAACTTATTGTAAGAGTAAATGTTCTACTTTTTGTATGCATTTTAATGTTACTTTAAACAAATTACCGCATATAGGTCAATTGCAAAATAGACGTGTCTAGGCTGCTGGGCCCAATGCCCATTATGTCCATTCCCTCTTTTCCGATCACGTTCATCACAGCCTCAGTGAGGATTGTGCATTTTGAATTAAACGGTGGACTGCCTGTAATATTTTGAGTATTAAACAATAATATGCACTCAACAAAACATAATAAAAAGCAAAAAATAAACACTACTAAGTCATACTTTGACAGGTGCACCATTAGGAGAGAACTTTTAATATAGCCTGTGATCCTTTGTGTATTGGAACAAAAATATTGAATTGTCTGTGAACACACAAAAATTGTACTATAATAGCGGCAAACATACATAACAATAACAAAAATGAACAGCAAAATAATGTTATCATTGTTTAAATTTAACAGTTCTAGTAAGCTTTTTTCAATTATGGTCACAAAGAAATGCCTATATATTATTTATTGCCATTTTAAAAAATATTGTTTTGACAAACTGCATTAATAAGTTATGTTTATAGAAGTTAATATTCAAATAATTAAACAAGTTTATGTTGAATAATATTACTTTTGACATTGCTGAATGATTCTGACAAATTAACCCGTTTATGCCTAGTGGAGTCTCCCATCCTTCTAAATTGGATCAATTTATTTCCAAAATTAGGGATGTCTAGTATATTAATTTCTATATTTAGAGGTCTACGCTGTTTGCCAAGTCCTTTTTCTAGACGCTAGGCATACATGGGTTAATATGGTCCTTGCAAGTTGTATAGTTTCCATGTTATGCTTGTAATGTCGTTTTATATAAATTATTTAACAAATACATCAACTTCCACAACAATAAATAAAGTTGTTTCGTTTATTCTTGGTAAAAGAAAAAAACCCTAGTTAAAGATTTATACCAGTCAATGTCAGCATACGCTGAAAATCCTGGTAGATCCCTCTTTGTGTAGATGTGAGGTTCTCCCATTTTTCTCGAGGTCACTCCCTTTTCTGTGGGGACCTGTACTATTGGCGTTAAATGTAGTCTCCACATTTTCTTTCTTACAGAGCTAGAAATTTCTGAATACAAAACAACACAGAACTTAAAATATATACATTGTAGTGGGCTTTCTCTGATTTCAATGTCATGTTAATGTTCACTCTATACTGTGTTTTTTATGTTTAATTGGAGGATATATTTCATCCTTTTTTCAGTTATATATTCACTTTGATTAGATGCTTATCCTAATCAATAATATTATCAAAAATTATTTAAATTTAATTTAAGTATTGCCTTTTATATGGGATACATAACATTATACTGTGTCAACACAATAAAAAACAATTGCTGTTGTTGTGAAACACAATGCCCCCTACTGCGCCGCTTTGAAGCCATATATTTGACCTTTGACATTGAAGGATGACATTGACCTTTCACCACTCAAAATGTGCAGCTTCTTGAGATATACATGCATGCCAAAAATATCAAGTGGCTATCGTCAATATCGCAAAAGCTTTGACCAAGGTTAAAGTTTTGGGACAGAATGACAGACAGACAGAATGACAGACAGACAGAATGACAGACAGACATGCAAAAAAACAATATATCCCGATCATCAATCCGGGGGTATAAATATCAAATTAGATTCAGGGTAATATACTTGTGTGAAACGCATTGCAAGCAAACATTCTAATTGTTAGTTACTGTGCACTAAATGATATTCAAACAATTGTATCAAATGCAATTAGACATTGATGATCTCAATAAACTTTCATAAATTGAATAAAAACAATGGCTTAATAGTTAATACATAAATGTCAATACAGCGATTTGTCTTCCCCAATTAGGAAAAGTACCTTACCCATTTGGAGAAATTAGTGCGATAAATCCTGAAATTGGGAAATTTCGCGTCATGAAATCTTCCATTTGGGAATGATAGTTTTTTTTTAATTGCTCAATAATTTCAAAAGAAAAGTGATAATTGTATTAGTTAACTTGCAGATAATGCTCTTTTATGGAACAAAATTGATGGCATTTGCCTTCCTTTTTGGAAATTTTCAGACAGCAATTGTAGTTTTTCTTCATTTGGGAAAGTACCTTTTAGAGGTACTTTATAAAGAAGGGAAAAATCGCTGCAATAAAATACTTAATTATGTTCATACTTTAAAAGGCAGTCATTAAAAATATCTGCAATTAAAGTGTTTGGATGTTTAGGAATAAACTTATCGAGAGTAATTAATATTACATGCACACACGTCACTGTTTCGTGCTATGCATATACCGGTACGATAACAAATTATAATAACACTTACGGCCGGCGACACGAATTACCTAAATCTTCCCAAATCTACCGAAACCTTCCAAAATCTACCGAAATCTATATAAGTCTTTGTAAAAAGAATTATCTTGCATCATGTTTGTGTGATGGGTACTATTGTTTTGTTTTATGCTTCATCTTTGCACGAGACAATGTGTAATTACCTAATAATGGGTAGATCTGGGAAGATTTCGGTAGATTTAGGTAATTCGTGTCGCCCTTGTAAAATAAGATAACAGTGTTAGGGAATGCTATCGTACAGCAATGTAATGTCCACTAATAACCGATGCATACTTTGGGAATTAAAAATTACATTTTTGTTTACCTATATTCACTATCGTAACGGCGGTTAAATTATACTGCATAAGACGCAGGAGAGATAAGGGTTGATCGTCTCATCAAATTATTGTCTGCACTCACTCACAGAGCAGTGTTGCTCTGCTCAAACACCGAAAGGGCTCGCCTGCCGCCAGGTGTTCTGAGCCTCGCAACATAAACTTCTCTCTATTCAACGCTAACCTAGTATTATCTATATATTTCTGAAACGGAAACTGTGTAGGCCACTGTCTGCGATATTTTCAACAAAGAAACTTAAACTCAACAAAACATTTGCTTTGTCAACGATTAAAGTAATTTTCTTTAAGTTGTGTTTGTATTTATTTCTTTTTACCTTGCAGTCACGGATAAGCCGTGAAAGTTAAAGCACTTATTTCCAATGGGGTCCTTTGGTTTTTGCTGAAGAGAAAGAAGCAGAAGAGACAGTAGTATGACACAAGGAATCCGGGTGCGATGCCCTAGCTCTTTGCAAATGGATCCCTTGGTTCTTTTGCGAACTCAGTGTATAGCACCGATACACGCGAGAATTACATGGGTTTTTTATACCAGTACATCTCTAGTTGGGTGGGAAACATTTGAAGCATTTCTGAAATGTCCAGTGCCCCGGCCGGATATTGAACCGGGGACCTCTGAAATGATATACAAAGTGTTACCACTCGACCACCGCACCACCCTAGTTGTGGGTGGCAAGTAGTGCGTATTGATCTGAGCTTCACTGAACTGACGATATCACTGTTTGAACGTATTCATTATTGCAAATCAAGGTAAAAGTAATTTTATTGAATATTGGTTTTAAATCTTACCCAAAAGCTCTTAGCGAACTTTGATTATGCGATGGTGTTATGGAATTCGTATTTTTTTTATTAGCGCCTCCTCAAATGTATTTTTTGGAAGTTGATTGGTCACGAAGATCCGCCTAAATTTTTAGACACATGTATCTGTTACGCGTGCTAAATAAAAATGAATTTTACAAGAACAAAATCGTGAGAGTATATTGTCGCCTATTTGTCCACTTGCATATCCATCACACCTTCTTTTCAGGGCTAAAATTACCTATGGATAAGACCACGGCGTTTCAATTGAATGATTTGTAATATTTAAACAATCGTGACATTTTCATAATTCAATGAATAACACAAACGCCTTCCTGTTTAATATATGTCGTTTTTAATTGGTAGACCAGACAGCGATAGTATTTTCTTAAAAAAAATATGTTTAGATCATTCTGTAAAAAATAAGTTTTATGTTGATTATTAATTCATGATTCGATACATGGGAAAAAGAATCTGGTTCTGCATGGTAATTTTGCATCATTCTGAAAGAAGCGTTTACTACTCATTGAGGAAGGAAGAAAGTGAAACAATTACATATAAATCCATTAGAAAAAAAGATGAAAAGGTTCTTATTTGGGACCATTTTTCCAATGTTTGTTTTGTTTTTCTTTTGTGTCGTTGATGTAGATAATGAAGGCCAATACATATTTAATGTAGTTAAAGTTGGCTCCCTTTAAACGAGCATGGCCGTTTGATGGTTAGAATAAAATGCGAATGCATAACTAAGGCTTAAACGGATGCGTAGTAGTGGTTATGATATGTATCTATAGAGTATATAGAGATCATTTCAGTGTGCCAACCCAATTATACTATACGAATCTTGGCTTTATTGCACTGCTTTTAAATTGATATTCGTTATATGCGTTATATATAATTGTCGCAAAAATAGTGTATTCAATATACTGAAACTGCCAGTTTATATTTATTTCTGTTTCGGCTATGTCATTGTATTTGTCGAATCTGACACGTAACGCAAATTGCTAGTGTCCTATTATCTGGGCGTAGGTACGTTATGTTTTGTAAAGATTTATCAAATTATTTTGAATAGCACACGTAGGATGCAAAAAGGTGTGTGCTTGTTATTTGCTGTGCGGTTCCACTTACCGATTTTTTTTAAATGCCCAAAACACTAGCGTAAATGTAATTACCCAACTATTGAAATAAACTTATCAACTCATATATTGTATAAAATTGCATCAACTTTTCACATACATTCAAAAGGAAATATTACATGTGGGTGCAATCATTTGCTCTTAAAATGTTAAGTTTATAATAATTACAATGTTCATTATTGTTTAAAATATTGTATTTATATACACCGTCCGATTGTTTAAGTTTTCTAACACCTTCTTTAAAATATCATTCAAAATTATTGTTTTTTGCTAACGAGGCTTTGTTTTCTGGCAAAACAAATTAACATTTTTTTCTATTGAATAGCTTGCATGGACACTTATTGCGTGCTCAGCGTTCCGATATTTGCACAAACAAAAAGTCATTTAGAAATAGCATATATATTTATGATTTTGCGCTGTTAAATAATGCTCTACATTCAACAGATTGGCGCCATAATGAAACGTAAATATATATAAAAAGATTCAGGGTTTTGTATGCTGGATTTAATTTAGAATTAATCAACTGCCATACAAATTGTATGGGGTGTATTGATGAAATTTGGTAACGTCCTCGTAAACAGTTTACCTGATACGTATTGCCGGTATTGCACGCCTCTGCATGTGTGCTCTGTTTACTAGCCATACCTTGCAAAGGCCTGTAAATCAAGCATTACGGTACGTGCACAAACACAAAAAATGTCTCGAAAACCGAAACTATGTTTACATGCCATTCAATAATAAATTAGATTTTACCTTTCGATAAACACCCATTACGAATCCTCATATTACCGTGCGGCCTTTCCCGGATCTCTCAGCTTTCTACAAATCATATGACACGATATATATATGTATATATATATATATATATATATATATATATATATATTGTGTTGCTATTAACAATTTAGGGATATAATAGCTGTATTTAAATACGGATTTTGATTGTGGATGCATATAGACTAAACCATATGCGATTGCAATCATGTTTATATGTCTAATATGATATGTGTTTGTGCCATACTTAAAAATTGACCAATTGCTGAACATAATGTTGTATTTTTATTGTAAATAAAAGCGGACTTGTTGCATCCTTTTACGTACTTACGAATTGCAAATAAAACTAGAAGAACAATGTGCCGTTAAAATATTATGAAATATTTGTGCGGTAAATACAACATATGTATTCAGATGTATTAGGCTGCTCGCTCTTCTTAATCCATTTATGCTTAGCGCCTAGAACAAAGGCCTTGGTAAACAGCGTAGACCCAGATGAGACGCCGCATGATGCGGCGTCTCGTTAGGGTCTGCGTTGTTTGCTTAAAGGAATTTGTGTAAGAAATATTATAAATATAGAAATAAATATAATCGACATCCCTAATTTTGGAAATAAATTGATCCAATTTAGAAGGATGGGAGAGTCCACTAGGCATAAATGGGTAAATCTGGCTTATAGTGTTGTCCCTACTTAAAACGTATTTTGGAAATGTTTTAAGGAACAAGGATTTATTTTCTTCTAGTTATATAATTATTAATGTTTGTGATTAACAAATAAAATTTAAACTACATACAGACCTTTAATTATATTAAACGAAGCGAGTTTTATGCTTTCCAAACATGTACTTTGAATTATTAGCCGTTGCGTTACAATGCAATATTTTGGCGATGTTTTCACACTGTTTATGTGTTTGCGGGCTTTAAATTAAATTAAATAATGTACTTGGATCAAGGATGTGTACTTCTTTACTATCTCATCGAGTAAAAAGTATATAGTGTTAACTCGTAGCGCTAAACACGGCGAAGTTTTTCTGTTTACCACGCTTAATCGATATAAGATATATGTTTAAGAGTTAAAACGTTAAATGCAATTCACAATGCATAGCCATAAAATGCTTGCGAATAAACTTTCATGTTTGGCAGTAGACTGCTCCTTATTGGCAAGTGTCCAAATCTTACATGCTTCGGAACAGGTAAACAGAACCTATATATAACTAAGGAGTCGGTTTTGGATGGATTGAAGGTAACCAACCACTTATCAGCCCAAGAATGATTTTTTGCAAGATCAGAATTAAGATGATTAGACGCATCAACAGGGTTGTCGACGATGATATATAGCGTGGTGTCGTCTGCAAATAGGCGAATTGGACAGTGACTATCTCGTACAATGCCATTTATATATATAAGAAAGAGGATGGGTAATGGGTCAGATTGGCAACCAGGGCCCGTATTCACAAACCACCTAAGTATTATGGATAAAATTTCCTTAATTATCTAAGAATTTACATGAGGCAAAAATTTCCTTAACTTTCTTACTAAGTAAGTCCCTTAGGTAGAACCTAAGGTAAGATTTGTCCTTAAATACTTAGGTAAAATAAATGCGTTTTCGTTTAAAAATAATTATATAACTTGAATCGTCAAGCCACAAATATTACTATATTTTGAACATGACGTTGAAAAGTGCTCGCAAAATGGCGGAATGTTATTAGCGGACAAATGTGTTGTTAAGAAAAATCTTAATATTACTTGTAGATGATGATTAAATAGTATAAAAAGTGCATAATGTAAGAGGTTTACGCTTCCGGCATCTGTCGAAGCAGCTGTCAATAAATATCAGTATCGATTTTATGCTGTTGTCGTCGATCTCTTAATCAACAACAAACATGTACACATATTTGGAAAAAAAAACACGGAAGTGAATGCAGACGATAGTTAGAAAGAAAAGGGCGAAACAACGAGCGCCCAACTTTACATTGCAAGAGAACACCCTACTCGCTTATTTGTCTGATTTTATGGGTGAAGATTATTTGAACTTCGGTATGTCCAGGTATAAAATGGACAGACATAGGTTTACCAGCCGTAAGGGGCGACACAAATTACCCAAATCTACCCAAATCTTCCCAAATCTACCCATTATTAGGAAATTACACATTGTCTCGAGTTCAAATGAGCTTAAAACAAAACAATTGTGCGCCACTGAGAAACCATTAATATTTTTACTACAATTAATACTCTACTTAAACCCACACATACAATCTACATGTATGTAGGCACCATCTCAGTAATACTCCTGTTTTAACATTACCGTTAAAAAATCCAGAATTTCTCTGGGCGTTCAGTGAAGTCACCGAAGGTAACCTTTTCAAGCTGTATACCTGTCATTGTCTTAAACCTTCTCATTCTGAACGTATGTGTCGTGCGTCATCTGTCTTCATTCTAACACTATTTCCTTCTTATAAAATATTCAAAGGGTATATAACATCACCATGAACAAATGTTGGTTTGACTCTTTTCCAGGCATCAGTAAAAAGTTGCCGGACCAAACATCAATTCCAGTCGGCCTCCTGAAAATGAAGGAAGCTGGACTTCAAAATGTAATCTTTGAGATAGATCTTGGGAACTCTACCTACAACTTTGAGAAGTTCACCGTAGACGACATGTGTCGCCTTGTAGAGAAGTGGGTAAAATGGGTAAAAACCAATTGAGGTTCGAGTTCCAAGGTCCTGGTTAATTTCAGGGATATACCTGATGTAATGCAAACACAATCCAAGCGTGTGTTTCACGCTGTCGACTTCTTAGCCAGACTGAACCTGTTGTTTGGAATAATGTTTGAAGACCAACGAGGAAAATCGCTGCCAAAAGAATGCGCTACTTGGGCAAAGTTCATTTGCAAGGTGATGGACAGTGTCAACTGGAAAGGACATCTGCTGGTTCAAGTGCATGAAAAGTTTGGTTACATGGATGCAACTGCCTTAGCGGTAAGGCCTACCATTACACCGTCTAAACGTTAACTGATATGCTCAGAAGGCGAACATAATACGTCTGTGTTCGACTCATTTGTAAAGACGCCGTGGGTGGCATTAACACGAGTAGATAAAACAAAGCATTACTATTACTTGCTATACAATAAACACTAAGAAATTAATAGTACATCGATTTTGTTGTTAGACATTGTTGTTTTTAAATCAATTGTACTTTTTCCCGTTCAAGGACAAGTTATGTTAATGTAAAACAATCTAATTCACAGAAAATATCGTTATTTGAAAGTTAGAATGCCCTATTGTCCCATAAGAATTGTTAACAAATGTGATGATTACACTCTATGATTTTGAAAAGAAAATATACTTTGTATAAATACAACGTGAGTCACTTTTTCACATTGCAGTCACTTATGGCTGGCGCAAATGGCATATGGGCGAGTGTGTGCACGGAAGGAGCGTCTATAGGGAACGCTTCCTCTTGCGTGACGATCATCAACCTGGTTCGTCTCGGAAACAAGAAAGTCCTCAAGATGTACAACTGCTCCTACCTGCGAAAAGCTGCCATCAGAGTAACGGAAATAACCACGGGGTCTCCACCGCACAAAAATCAACCGATATTTGGTAGTCGAGCGACAGATTTCATGCTCGATTTAAAACCAGAAGACTTCGATCTTGCTAGTTTCTTCGGCGAAAAGGCTCCTGTTAGAATCACATCATTGGCCTCACCGCAAATGATTCTTTCTAGACTTTCGGAGTTGTTTGGAAACAGTACTGCATTTACGCTGGAGATTGCATCCAAGATGAAGGAAATGATTTGGGGAGGATCTTCGGAGCGGAAGGTAGTGATGAATTTCAGTGCCTATTCAAATACAAGTATTTCATTTGCCAGGTCAACGAAAACTCCTGGTAATTAGATTGTGGTATGGCAATAGGCGGTGGAGTAGGAGGGTGGTCGAACGTGCGGGGTTATTGCAGGCGGTGTCAAACAGGTGGTCTCAGGTAAATAACTTTAGTTTTCATTGACCAATAATGATGAAACTTTGAATAAAGCAGTTTTGTAGGAAGACCTAGCTTGTGATCGTAACCGTAGCGTATCGGGTCCAGATCAAAGTCACTGACGCTAACAATATCAAAACAATATCTGCTTAATAATTTGAATTTGGATGGAGATATTGCTTTTAAGTTGTGTGTGTAGGTAGCTCACATACCAAATTATCTCGGGGATTGCATTTCGGGCCAGTCTTTTTAACGTCAAGTTCAAAGTGTACAAACCATGTTATTACAAAATACCAAGTTAAAACAGGCGGTTCTCGGTCAATTACTTAAGTTTGCATTGACAAATTTTGATAACACTTAGGACAGAGATTAGCTTGAATGGAGTCTCAGCTTTGGATTATATATCTGTCGTGGCAGGTAAAGGTCAAGGTCAATTATACTTCACATTGAAAAAAGACATACGCTCAATTAATTTAGTTTGGATCGAAGTATTGAACTGAAATTGTGTGTGTAGGTGTCTAACATATATTCCTAGCATGGGGTTCTATCTCAGAGCAGTAGGCTCAAGATCACGGTAACTGTTTCTGCCAAAAAAAACAACAACTATTTAAAGGTGAATAGCGTATGTTTCGATGTAGGTATTGTTCTGTGATTAATTTGTAGGTAGCTTACATGTAGACACAGCTTGGATTGCAAATTATTTAAATAATAATAATATTTTTAGTTAATATCTAAACCATTGAAAACCAATGTTTTTGTGTATTCATCTTGCAATTATTGCGATCTTCTTTATGAAACTGTTCAAATTAATAAACACGTTTTTGTTGTAATTGTAAGTTAAACTGCAAAGTACGACTGTGAATGGGTTTCTTATGAAATGCAATGTCTATAAACCAGATCATTATATTTGTGAGCTCGTAGATATTTACTAAGTAATTTAATTGTTTTAATTCGTTTTATATTGTTCAAACTTGCAGGAAAGAGGAGTACATGAGCAAAGTGGGGCTAGCTCTCTTGTTTGACAGTTCAGGTGGGTCACTGAATGAAGAAATTTGTGTCATCATCGCTGCCGACGAGACGAAGAACCCGTACGAGAAGCGACTTCTAGAAGATATCCGGCAGCGCTGGAACGAATGGGACCTCCTTGATGCCGAACAAAACGACGAAAAGCTGCAATACGACTCCTTTTACAACGGCTTCTTGGCGCCGTACTTCTCTAGCTGCCGTAGTCATGACACTAAACAGGCCTTGCAGGCCATCGACATGGACGCCAACGGATATGTCGAATGGAAGGAATTCTTGGTGTACCTGAAATGGGCATTCCGCCAGTACCCGTATGTTGAGGACGCAAACGAGCTTCTGGACGTGACGTTCCGGAAAGGGCTCATTCCTGCCATGAGGGGTGAACGTATCCTCTTTAAAGGAATAGAGGATTGTCGAAGCAAATGATATTGGCGCACACTGTGTATTGTCAAACGAACATTTACGCTCTGATGATCACTGTCGCATACTAAATTGGTTTAAATATTCTTTAAAATAACCGATTCTATTTTATCACTTTCTATGATTCAATGACACGCACTTATGTTATGTATATTGTGTCCGCTTTATTTCAAGGAGACCTTGGCTCAAACGCAACTAAGGTAGCTTTCTTGGGATCGCTACTTTTAAAGACTTCAAATACCGCTTCGCTACTCTCCCATGATTTGTTTATGTTTTTTCATTGTTGTAATTGTAAACATAAATAATTTCAATTATCTGTTACATGTGTACTTGTGTTACTTTTGTCGTATCGAATAATGTAATTATTTTTTTATACTAGCCGGTCCTTGCACATGTGGATTGTAATTAACTTAAAGCGACACACATTTGCTGTGTGAAAGTCACGGGAATACATATTTGGCTGCATGGTTATAGTATAATAATATAAAATGTGTGGTCCTATTTACTATTATCAGTGAAACTATTTTGAAAACTAGCAAATGGTTTCTGTCAAAATGGTTTTAATGCTTTATAACACCCATGTACACCTCTCTAATATCAAGAGATAGTATAAACTTCTTTCAGTCTCAGTCATTAAAATTACGATGAACAAATGCATAAAACTGTCGTAACACAGAAGACACTACTATAAATAACGTGTTTGGAATTAATTATAACAATGTAAAGAACATTTCTTTAAATTAAAGATGAATTTTACAAAGATGTGTAATTATTTTCGTGCTCAAGTCGAATTTCGATATCTGGTTACGTTTTCTTATTTGTATTGTGATATAATATGTTGTTTCGTCTCTTTTATTGGATGGTCTATTTAATGTAAAAACACTTCTGTGTGTTGCTTTTTGTTAAATTTAATTATTGTTGAATGATTCATTTGTGATATTGGATATTGTTTATATGTACTGTTGCTGTTTTCAAAAATAATTTCTTTATGTATGTACAAAATTCATACTGTGAATGCTGTATGTGTGTATTATAACCTAATATATAAGTTAAAAGCATTATTAGCTACTCATATCAAATGTACTCGGAATAAAAGTTTTATCTGAATGCACATTTTACTCGTTCGTTCACTGATGTTGTGGTCGCATTTAGAAATACATGTCAATTATATCTAGCATGTTTTTGTTAAAGTCTGTGTAATACGGGTGTAGTACTAATACTAGCATCATTACAGGATGAAACATTTCAACTCGAAGCATATGCTTATTATTCAGACAATACATTTATGACTGAAAGAGGAACTGTTAAAGAAATTTTCCATCGAGGAGAATGGGAGTTGTATGTGTCATATCGCCTGGTCATGAGAAATAAGAAGTAACAATGAGAAAACGAAAATTCCTGACCTTGACCTTTCACCTAGGAGCATGGGGAATACAAATTCGAATATATATTAAATATTATCCCATTCATTAAATGAGCGGATACATTGATCCGCTACATTCTGTGATGTTTCTGACATTTTACCGATGCCTATGTATATTGCACGTGACATTTCGTCTGGCCATGGGCAATAAAACTCCGAATTAGTCATGAAATCCTCTCAGGAATTAAACAATAACAGAGCGGACATAAATAATAAAACAGTAGTTTGCAACTTCCCGCATGTTTGTATTTTGATAATTTAATCCAAAGTTTCGTGTTAGCAAGTGTTTTTTGGAATTTGAATTGTTAACAGATGGTCAATGGAATTATGAAAAGTCTCGCGAAATTGTGCAAATAATAAATTTACAGAATGACGACATCAAAGGAGAGCCTCTTCCTGTCAAGCAGCCATAAAGCAACACCTTTCTTGTCGATATAAAATGGCTTCCTTTGTTAAGCGATTAATAAGCTAAACCAATCGGTGATTGTTACTTTATGGAAATCGTTCAAATATGTAACCGCACATGCATAGCTCCGCCGTTTGAATCTTTAATGAAGGAAGAATGAGGAGTTTAAAGGTTCATTGAACGCGTGATTTACGCATGTTGAGTCCCGATTGGCAGTTGTAATTACTCGTCCTAAGCTTGGACACGACAAAGAAGTTTATTTCTGATTTTACGAGAAAGACCGAGTTGTTCAGATTTACCAATTTCCTGTACAATTCTAAACAATGACGTACGTTTTGTGTTTATGAAATTCTTAAACCCATTTATCGTCCACAATGGCAACAGCCGTTTATTGGATCATTATACGTTATCAACTTGCAAGGTCTCGATGTTTTTAAATGCTCTTATATCTGGATTTTTTTATACAATTAAAATATTAAACAAGATATATGAGAAAAAAATCGGACAATGAATTTGATGGGGTCAGAATTTTACTGAAGCTGATTTTCATTTTTGAATTTGTAATTTTTACCCGACTTTAATCTGATATGCACATACACTAAATTGCAAATTCCGTAACATGTTTTACCCCCGACATATAAGTGGGTAGAGGCATAACTGAGTTTTTTGTCCAATCACATTTATCTGTATTTCACCGTGAACCACCGAGGCCGCGGTGGTCCAACGCGATTTAATCATCATGGGAACACCTTCAGATCGCGGTGATTGTCCACGCTTGCGAAAAATTGTCCACGGTAGGACTGTGTTTAAGGCAGAAATCACGCGCTAGACGAAGTGTACGTAGTAATACTTGACCCGGGATTTTCTGTGTGATGTATCTAAGTTTCTTTAAAAGTCATAAGAACACAATATATTAAACAAAACTTCATTAAAATGAACAATTAACAATACTGTATAATCAAAGGATAATCGTTATTATTGATGTTAACTGAGGATGTTGTGAAAATAAACACTTAAATAAATGACACTTTGTGACATGCTTTTCGTGTTTTCCAAACAACAAACTGCGTCTCAAACACTAAATCTCCGCAGCGGCATAACACATATTAGGTATTCACATTTTGGATCCAAATGTCTTGAATATAATGGAATAATGAGTGGAATCTTTTCTTGTATAATTATTTATCCTGTGTCTGTTGCAAACATTGACCTAATAAAGAAGGGACGAAAAACTTAGTTGATCTTCGTCAGTACCTCGCGCTACCGTGATCTACCGTCAGTACGTATCCCTACGCGCCGATTAACTCGTCTAATATTTGACCTTTTACAAAATGTAAATGCGAAGTTCCTGATAAAGGTTCTGTCAAAACAAAATCTTAGTAAAAGAAATATATGTGTATTTAATTTAAGCAACCATATGGCAATTTAGTAATCAATTTTGCCTTTAAATTTGTTTACCAATAACCTTTAACATGCGGCGTTTGTTTATATAAATAGAAATGTTACAATCCACTAATACATTTTATATAGTTTTGGTCGTCTGCATTTGATTTTATTTTTTAATGAAATATTATTAAATCGAACAAAATAACAATATATTTGAATTCAAAATGTCGGACTATATGGATCCAATTGTTTGAAATGTAATTTGGGAAGATTTAGTGGCTGAAAGTAAAGAACATAAAGATGTAACAGTCAAAAATAAGGAGCAAGAGGTTGAAACAATGAGAAAGAATGTAAACAATAAGGACAAATCTGAAGGGATGGTTACTTTGAAAATGTAGGTATTTAACCTGTAAAAAACTTGAAAACAAATGTCACTGAAATAAGTCTTTCAGATTTTCAAACTTTGTATGACATTGATTTTAACGACTTTGACTGTCATGAACCGTCTGAAATTGATCAACTTAGTACTTCTCAGGTTAACAAACCCTTAATCCCCAATGTAAAGGACTGTTTTAAACAACTTACACACGAATAAGTAAAACAACACATATGTGAAGCTGAAAACAATATTACTTAAAAAATAAAACATTGGTTGATGTTTACAAGTTTAAACGATTTTTATTGACAAAACAAGAGAAAATGGAAATACATGACATAGACCCAGTTATATTGGACAAATACTTGGAAAATAATGTGCTTTTAGTTAGAACATGGGATGGTTCTGAATATGAACCAAGCACAATCAGGAACATGATTTTAAGCGTCGACCGGAAACTTAAACGCAACAAATATCCTATACAAATTATGCAATAAAACAACATAAATCACTTTCAGCTTACAATAGATGCTTTAAAGGAAAAACAAAGAACTCTAAAAAAATAGGAAAGGGCAACAAACCAAATGCCAAAAATCCGGTTAGTGACGAAGATATTGAAATGCTGTATGCCCGTGGAACGCTAAGGGGTACATCGCCAAAGACCTTCAACAATTGTGTGTCACTTGGTTTAAGAGGAACCACCGAGAATTATAAATTGAGGTAATAATGCACAAAACAGACAATAACTAGAGCTTGCGCGGCAAAGGCCGACGCGTATCTCTACGCCGCCTAGATGTTATATTTAATGGCAATTTTGGGTGGGCAAGGCCTATGTTGGTGGGGCTCCAAGAAGGGTAAATTGGACATGTATGGTCGAGATAGACCGTGTTGTCATAAGAGTAGTCCAGTTTTAATTTGAAGTCAATTGGTGAATAAATGAAGAAGTCATGTTAAAATAAAATTTTGGGTGGGCGTGGTCTATGTGGGCGGGGCGCCCCAGGGTTGATAATGGGGCCATGCATAGTTGAAATTGACCGTATTGTCATAAGAGAAGTTCAGTGTGAATTAGAAGTAAATCGGTGTAGAAATTAAGAAGTTAAAGTAAAAGGCAATTTCGGGTAGGAACACAAATTAGGTACTAAAATTTTAGGTACGAACAAATTATGCCAAAAAATAGGGTACGAAAAACAATTTGCGTACGAAAAAAAATTTGGGTACGAACAAAAATTGGGTCAAAAAAAAATTGGGTACGAAAACAAATTTGAGTTCGAAAAAAAAATTGTATACGAACAAATTTGGGTACGAAAAAGAATTGGGTACTAAAAACCAAATTGGGTACGAAATAAAATTGGGTAGGGAAAAAATTGGGTACGAACAATTTTGGGCAAAAAAAAATTGGGGGTACGGGGAAGTAGTACCCGTGCACCTCTCGATAAATTTGTAAGAGGACGGGAACCAAGCTGCCTTTACCTTTATCAATGGCCCTGGGGTGGGTAATGTGGATATGGATGGTCGAGAAAGACCGTGTTGTAATAAGAGATGTTCAGTATTAATTTGAAGTCAATTGGTGAATAGATGAAGAAGTTATGTTTAAACACACTTTTAGGTGGGTGTAGTCTATGTGGGCGGGGCGCCCCATGGTTGGTTATTGGGCCATGCTTAGTTGAGAATGACTTTATTGTCATAAGAGATGTTCAGTATCGATTTGAAGTAAATCGGTGTAGAAATGAAGAAGTAAATGTAAAATAACCTAAAAAAATGAGTAAAAATCTCTGACCCGGCCCCACCCAAACCCCAATTCTCCACTATCTCCTTCTACACTATTAGCACTTGAACCTTGAAAGTTACACATATGGTAGCTATGCGCATATGTGCGACGGCGCAATGATTGGGACTGTTATCTGAACCCTGGGTCAAAAGTAATTATCATGTTCGTCGCATATTGTACGTAAAATGAGTTTTTTACCCATTTTACACACGTATTTACCCATAACTTTTGACCCAGGGATCAGATCAAAATACCGTCACCGTCACCGTCGCACATATGCTCATAGCTACCATGTGTGCAAGTTTCAAGGTTCTAGTGCTAATAAGGTAGGAGGAGATAGTGGCCAGGACAGACGGACAGAAAGCGGAGATCAATACAATATCCCCACACTTTTAAAAGCGTGGGGATAATAATTAATTAAATATTATAGTTAACTGATGTGTTGCAAAGTCAAGTGTAAACTTTCTGCTGAGACTTGAAATCAGGTATCCTTATCTTAATAAAGACAGGTCATTGAACTACAGAACTGTTTTTACACTCTTATGGCTTTGCAATAACTATTATTTATACCAGCACTGACTATCAGTTAAAACATGATCACACTATTTTTATGGTACAATTAAACAAGGTTAAAATAAATACAAACTCTCAAGGTAAACATCCAGTGATTATTTATTGCCCCAAAACACAGCCTCTTACAGGTTGTTTGCAAATTGCAAACAATGAACAAAAGAATGTATGCAAATGACAAAAATTAAGATTATTCCCCAAACATCTGACCAAAATTTCTCCAAAAATATACTAACTATTTCAATAAACATGGATAATGTCTCCTGATAACATGGATCATGTATCCTAATAATACGAATCATGTTTCCTAATAACATGGATCATGTCTCCTGATAACGTGGATCATGTCTCCTGATAACATGGATCATGTCTCCTCATAACATGGGTCATGTCAACTGGATATATGGATCGTGTCTGCTTAAACATGGATCATGTCTCCTAATACATGAATCATGTCTCCTGATAACATGGATCATGTCTTCTAATAACATGGACCATTTCTCATGGGTATATGGATCATGTGTCCTAATAATACGGATCATATCTCTTAATAACATGGATCATGTCTTCTGATAACACGAATCATTTCTCCTAATAACATGGATCATGTCTTCTGATAACATGGATCATGTCTTCTGAAATCATTGATCATGTCTCCTAATAACACGAATCATGTTTCCTAATAACACGAATACTGTCAACTGATAACATTGATCATGTCTCCTGGATATATAGATCATGTCTCCTAATAATATGGATCATGTCATTTAATAACCTGGATATTGTCTCCTTATAACACGGATCATGTCTCATCATATCATGGATAATGTCTCCTTAAAACTTGGAAAGTGTCTTCTGATAACATAAATCATGTCTCCTAATAACATGGACCATGTCTCCTAATAACATGGATTATGTCTCCTGATAACATAGAAAATGTCTCCTAATAACATCGATTATGTCTGATAACATAAACTAATATCATGGATAATGCCTCCATATAACTTGGAAAATGTCTTTTGATAACATAAATCATGTCTCCTAATAACATGGACCATGTCTCCTAATAACATGGATAATATCTTCTAATAAAACGGGTCATGTCTTTAAAAAACATGTATCATATATCATAATAACATAGATCATTTCTCCTTATAACGCGGATCATGTTTCCTGATAACATTGATCATGTCTCCTGATGACATGGATCATATCTTCTGATATAATGGAATAGTTCTTCTTATGACATGGGTGATGTCTCATAATAACATGGGTCATGTCTTCTAATAACATGGAGTATTTCTGCTGATGACATGGACCATGTCTCCTGATTACATGCATCATGTCTCCTAATAACATCGATTATGTATCCTGGATATATGGATCATGTCTACTTTGTATAAGGATCATGTGTCCTAATAATATGGATTATGTCTCTTAATAACATGGATCATGTCTCCTGATAACTTGAATCATGTCTTCTAATAACATGAGTCATGTCATGTGATAACATGGAAAATGTTTCCTGATAACTGTGATCATATCTCCATATAACATGGAGCATGTCTCCTAATAACATGGGTCATGTCTTCTAATAACATGGAGTATTTCTGCTGATGACATATATATATCTTTATTTCCACTTTTCAGTGATTTTGAAACATACAATATAAAAAAGCAGCAAATATACATTCACATATATGAATATAGAATCAAGTACTATTTACATAAACCATAATTTACATATGAATATTATATATAAAGAGATCCACAAGACGTCTGTTTGTTTTAAAGCGCATTACAGTTAATTGTTCGTAACACACATATGAATGAAGTTACATATACTCCTGGTTGTCTCGTCATCGAGGGTGTTTGCCGCTGATAGCAATAGTGTCACCATATCATATGAGTTTGTATTGGGTAGAATGTTACACGCTCGTAGGATTGTCAGTCTATAGTCTATTAATCTTTGACACGAGGCGATGGCATGAGTGTCGCTGTCTAGGGTTATGTGACCACAGTGTCAGCAATTGTTTCCGGAAGGTTGTTCCCGCGTGTTTACTAGGACACGCACAGCTGCCGAGGCTTCCGGTGTTTCGCGAGGTGTCCTCGCCGCGGTCCAGATGCGGGCGGCCCTGATGTGAGGATGGACGACACTAAATCGCGCAAATTCTGGGTTCCCTGTGACGCGCACTGTCCACAACTCCGTGTGATAGTTGCGGATCGTTTTGTTTACAATACGTTTCCACATCAGTTTAGGAGGGATAATACTGGAATCGCGATAAACTGAATAATGGTTCAAAAGGCTATACTTTTCCATTACTGAGTATTACTTTTCCATTACTGAGTATTTCTGCTGATGTATATATTCTCTTTATTTCCACTTTTCAGTGATTTTGAAACATACAATATAAAAAAGCAGCAAATACATTCACATATATGAATATAGAATCAAGTACTATTTACATAAACCATAATTTACATGAATATTATATATATAGAGATCCACAAGACGTCTGTCTCCTAATAACATGGGTCATGTCTCCTGCTACCATGGATCATGTCTCCAAATAACATGGATCATGTCTCCTAATAACATTGGTCATGTATCTTGATACCAATGATCATGTCTCCTAATAACATGGATCATGTCTCCTGATATTATGGATTATGTCTCCTAATAACATGGATCATGTCTCCTTATAACATGGATCATGTCTCCTTATAACATGGGTCATTTCTTCTAATAACATGGATCATGTCTGTTTGATAGCATGGGACATGTCTCCTGATAACATGGGTCATGTCTCCTAATAACATTGGTCATGTATCTTGATACCAATGATCATGTCTCCTGATAACATGGATCATGTCTCATAATAAGATGGATAATATCTCCTGATAACATATATCATGTCTCCTTATAACATCAATTATGTATCCTGGATATATAGATAATGTCTCCTCATAACTAAGATCGTGTCTCCTTAAAACACGTATAATGTTTCCTAATAACACGGATCATGTCTCCTGATAACATTGATCATGTCTCCTGATAACATGGATCATGCCTCCTGATAACATGGATCATTTCTCGTAAAACATGGATCATGTCTCCTAATAACATGGACCATGTCACCTGATAACATAGATCATGTCTCCTGATAACATGAATCATGCCCCTGATAGCATGGATCATGTCTCCTTATACTCTGGATAATGTTTCCCGATAACATAGATCATGTCTCATAATAACACGGATCGTGACTCCTTATAACTTGGATAATGTCTCCTGAAAACATGGATCATATCTCCTGATAACATGGATCATGTCCCATGATAACATGGACCATGTGTCCACATAACTTAGATCATGTCTCCATATTACATGAAGCATGTCTCTTAATAACAAATATCATGCCTCCTAATAACATGGGTCATGTCTCCTGATACCATGGATCATGTCTCCAAATAACTTGCATCATGTCTCCTGATGAAATAGATCATGTCTCTTAATAACATGGATAATATCGCCTGATAACATTTATTATGTCTCCTAATAACATGGATCATGTCTCCTGATATTATGGCTCATGTCTTCTTATAACATGGATCATGTTTCCTAATAACTTGGGTTATTTCTTCTAATAACATGGAACATGTCTCGTTGATAGCATGGAACATGTCTCCTGAACACATGGATCATGTCTCCTAATAACATTGGTCGTGTATCCTGATACCGATGATCATGTCTCCTGATAACATGGATTATGTCTCCTGATAACATAGATTATGTCTCCTAATAACATCGATTATGTCAACTGATAACATCGATCACGTCTTATAATAACATTGACCATGCCTCCTGATACCATGGATCATGTCTCCTGATAACATGGATCATATCTCTAAATAACAAAGATTATGTCTCTTGATAACATAGATCAAGAGCATGTCTTCTAATTATCGATCATGTCTCCTAATAGCATGTACAATGTCTTATAATAATCTGGACCATGTCTCCTAATAACATCGATCCTGTCTCCTAATAACACGGATCATGTTTCCTAATGACATGGATCATGTCTACAAATTACACGGATGAAGTCTCCTGATAACATGGGTTATGTCTCCTAATAACATGGATAATGTCTCTTGATGACATGAATCATGTCTCATAATAACATGGGTCATGTCTCCTAAGAACATGTGTCATGTCTACTGATAACATGGATCTTTATTTCTGATAACATGGATCATGTCTCCTTATAACATGGATTATGTATCCTTATAAAATAAATCATGTCTCCTAATAACATGGATCATGTATCCTAATAACACGGATCACGTCTCTTAATAACCTGGATAATGTCTCTTTATAACACGGATCATGTCTTCTAATATCATGGATAATGTCTCCTTATAACTTGGAAAATGTCTTCTGATAACATAAATCATATGGATAGTAGTGTGTGCTCTTGCGAAAATGTTCCATTCCATTTGGAGAAAACACAGAAATTACAATAAGTTCCATATACTTTTGGTTATATTATTTTTAATAAAACCATTCAACAATAGTAAAAGGTTTGCATATTATGCAATAATTTACTTCCTAAGTATGTATTAATTGCAAGTGTATGTGTTATAACATTAAGCTTTTTACTCTAAAGAACTAGCAAATTATGCACGAGATATAGAACAAATCGCGTTATTTAGTTCGTAATGTATTACTATAAATTTAAAGAGAATATGCATGATTTTGTCGAATATTTATGAATTCATATAAAATGTGCAAAAAAACTTATTAAACATATATTTCTATATAAATTAAAATAAAAGTTAAGAAGAACATGTGTCGAACAGTTCGGAATAAGCCAGATATTTAAATCTGAAATCGAAAATGTCGTTACAGTCGAATTCGCCAGCATGTATATCATGCATGTACGATGTGAATCTAAATTTAGTTTTAGTGCAGATTCGTTCATACGACACAAAGACATAATTTTGTTTCCTAACAAATACGAGTTAATGTGTCGGCATCGGCTTTAACCAGCGCTAACTTGTATTTGCTGCATATTTTTTTTATCAATATATTACAATTTAACCCATATAAAAACCGTTCATACTCACTTTAAAGTATCCCAATCACTTGGGTGTAGTTTATCTTTTCAATCAACATTGCATGGTTAAGTTCTAAACACAGATTTCTTTGCAATCAATCCAAATTCAAGATGTATTTGTCTTTATGTTTATATCTACCGATAACATTAGTACCTAATAAATAAATAAAACGGGTCAACTTAATCTCGCAAGTTGAGATTGAATTTGGAAATAACTGAACACGTACAAACTGAGCATTGATCTTTAATTTCAAACTTTGCGTCACATCCAAATAACGTGTGGAACTGTAACAACAATACAAAAAGAACGAATGCATTACACGCGTGTATGCAACTAAATAATACCATGCATAACTGCAAAGTTCTTTTTTTATTTATTCGATTCTTCTGAATAAAGTAGAATATTCCATAACGCATTTATAATAGCGAATAACTGCAGAAACAGTAAACATTGAATACGCATCATCTCAATACATGTAAGATGTGTAGATGACTGTTCTTTGTCGGCACTACGTGATGCAAAGCCTCCAGTCGTCTGCCGAATCCCAGTCAGTGTTTTCATTAAAAATTACAATAATTATATGTATATATAAAACATCATGTTCATTCCCGCTGCAGACATTAAAATCGATGATAAATATATTTACTGGTTTTATTATATTTATGTGTGTTAGCTTATATTCACAGAATTAAAAAGTAACGTTAGATAACCAATACAGGACCTTGATCAATTTGAAAACAATAGTAGAAACATTGAAAGTCATGTTGAAATTATTCTAAAAATATCCTAACACGTTGTCATTAAATAGCCATTAGTTAAAAAGAAATTTTTAAGATTTACCTACTTATAACTTCCAATGTAAAGAAGTGAAACTCCAGACCCAACTCAATTTTATAATACTTAAATAATTTTATTTTGCACACGTACTTTAATCTTTTTTATACCACCAGGTATGTTGTTTCAATATATAATGATTGCTAGTAATGAGTCCGTATATGTGTTATGCCTTGCAGTCATTTTTAACAAAAACAACTCACTTGAACATGAACTGAAACATTCTTTGAAATATTATAAATGAAATATATATGTTTAATGTTTGATGTTTTAGGCATAAGGTATTTATTTAGGTTATTAAGGTTTACCAGGGGAGATGTCATATACACAACAATACACGTTTTTTAGCGCGCATTTGTGTATGCAAATTGCGAGTACGAAATAAAGTTCAGTTATTGTAGAAAAGAAACACGTGTAAAAAGAGCTTAAACAATCAATTTTCTAATTATTCAACGCAAATAGTGCATTGCTATCGTTAATTGGTCATATACGTGAAATGGTTACACACGATGGCGTGAGCAAGATTAAAAATGTGGACAATAACTTACAGTCATGAATGTCTGTGAACATATTTGTAAAATAGCCACACGTATATAGCTTGTACATATGCTGAGTGTTGAATAAATGGTATTGCAGATTCCGTTTTGGGGTTATTGGATCATGAGTGTGCTGTCAAATGCAACTGCAGTTAGTTTTTGTCAGAGTGGTATGAAATGTTTGCTTGGATAACAAAGTTGTAATGGTAAGAAAAGCAACTGTATGTGGATTAGAGTCAAATATAATATAGTGATGTTTGACGATTTTCAATTTTAATGTCAATGTATGGGCTTTGAAGTGACCAATTAAACAGGATATTTCACATACTTGTGTATGAGGTATGCAAGTTGTTTATAATGAATTGTTATATATATTCGACAAGCGTTATTGAAAGTAGTTGTCATTTATTTTAACCTGCTAATTTATCATTCTATCTATATTTTACGTTGACTATCATTCACAGATTTATAACTATGAACCTAAAAGACGCTGATATTGATAAGAGAAGTACAAGATGATATTAATGTAAAATATAATACACACGCTCTATTTAATAATTCACTTGTTTGCTTGTTCACGTGTGTTTGTGTTCATAGCCTTGCTGTAAACATTGAAAAAAGGCATTGCTAACAAGTGATTCGTTGCAGTTATATTTATTTATTACATAGTGTAAGTATCATTAAAATGTAAAAAAAAAGATCAATAATAAATTAGATCCGGAAATATAATTGGAACAAAATTGAGTGAAGATATTTAATAAACTTATAAGCGTCATATTATTCCTCGCACATCACATGGCCACACAAAGTAATGATAAATATTACGATTCGTAAGATAATATCTGCTTCTAGCAGACAGTAAAATCCCGATTAAGAGAAGTTATAATGCATCGCAGGTTTTACATTTAAGACCGGCTAATTAAAACATAGTTTGCAACATTAGTGAGCGAAAGAGGGCGGATATTTTCAGACATAATACAAACCTTATTGTTTTCACTGCGTGCATGTAGGTCAGTTCTTCGAAATGATTTGGCAAACACTCTGAATAGCGGTCAATACAACCATATAGTTGAACGTTTGAATATAATAAAAAGGTACCTTTTATATTTCAAAACGTATTATTAATACTTAAATCGCTAGCTAGGAAGTATTGCAATTAAGATATTTTTCGAAACCAAACTGCCTTGCATATTAATACGTGTTTGAGTAATAAGTTAAAATTTACGTATTTTATTTAAAATTACAAAATGCAGTATGCCAAATTATACAAATTAAGGGTTCAATTGCCTCGTTAATTAGGCTAAAATTGACACACACGCATGCGATCTGCTGCGAAAAAGATAATTACATCAAGATTGTGGGATGTTTACTTACGTTTTGGGATAATCATAATCCGCTTAGATGACACTCACATATTAAAATAAGACAACCAGCCATTACGAAGCTTCCAGTTAACGACCACAGAAACACAAAAATGATAGAAGATGGGTTTATCGCCTGAAAAAGGTGAAAGAAATCCGGTTGAAAAGAGCACTGAGCCTCAGAACAGCAGGAACAAAACACAAACACACACCACATTTAAAAAAAAGCAATGAGAAAAAATGAAAATTTAAATTTATGAAAATGTAAATAAAAACTCAATAAACGTTCATATCAGTAATAGTTAGTAACATCCATTATTTATACTACTGAAATGTTACTTTTGTTCAATTCTGGAAGCTGCTTTTGTTGCATGTTTGACTGTTGTTTGGTACTTCAATGAAGCAGTTTTGTTGTCATGTCACGTGCGATTAGTCCCGATAGTATGTTGTAATGGCATTGGTTTGTGTTTTAACATTATGTAGTAAAATTTCGACAGTCGGTGTGATCAAAGTAGAGGCTATAAATACAATGAACGTCGTAATACTCATTACAAGGCCATACACACTTGTAACACACTTCAATCTGCCTTGAATGGCCGACAATATCTTCAGTGTTATTGCCGTTTTTATGGCGGGTTCAAAGCATCAGGTTGTCTGGCAATTGCCAAGTTTGATATATGTTTTAGAGAATTAATAGTATTATGTACAGCAATCATGCAAACATAAATGGTGATACAACAAGAAAGTCGTATATATCATGACTATTTTTGTATTGTCTTTCATAAACATATTTGCTTAATAGTTCTACGAATAAAAAATGTCTCGTCTTTAAATAGTTTTATTTGATGTATTTATAATAGAAACAAACTTTTTGGCGCTGCGTGACTCAGCATGATGTCGTCTACCAAATCCCAGTCAGTCTTTTCATTAAAGATGGTATTTGTATTTCAAGAACTTTAAATCACAAAACATCATTTTTACATTTGCTCATTTCCTTTGCAAACATCCTAAGCTATGATAAATATATACTGGTTTTATTGTATTTATGTTTGTGAGCTTACTATTTGCATAACTAAAAGTACCGTTCTATATAAAATATAGGGCATTGATCATTTTGAAAACAAAAGTAGGTACATTGAGAGTCAGTCTGAAATTCTTCTGAAAATATCATCAACAGTTATCATTAAAAAAGCCCAAAGTTTAAAGGAAATTATTTATCCGCACTCAATTATTACTTCCAGCTCAGTTTTAATATACTCAAATAATGTCTTTTCATTCAACGATTATGTATATGGACACAATTTTTTGTTTAATAAATTTCAAGAAACAAAACAACTGTAGGCATCTCTTTATATAATGATTGCTAGTGATGATTTCTTTCTGTTCGTATCCGTATGTGTAAATTGCCATGCATTCATAAACATGCCTTGCATGATATGAATTAAATGCATGTATATATATATATATATATATATATATATATATATATATATATATATAGAAACCTACACATATATATTAGGAACCTACACATATAATGTTCGATGCAGACGACATTGTGTTACTTCTGTTGTGTTCATTTTTTTTAATATACACTTTTTGTTGATGTATACGTTGTTATGTTTGTTCTCTAACGTGTAGACTAAAATACCAAAAAAATAGCATGTGATATCAATTAAGTTAATTATTAGTATATCCCTGGAAAGTGTAATATAAACAATAATCAACGTTTTACCAACGCGCATTTGTGTGTGTTAATTGCGATACCTAACTTTGTTCCAGTTATTGAAGTGTAAGGGTTAGGGTTATTGTAAAGGAACTAAAAACGATCGTTGTTCACATTATTCAGCGCCAACGGTGCATTGCTATTGTTCATCTGTGACATAATAACTTAAATGATAACACACGATGACGTAAGCAAGAATCCATGTGGAAAATATCAACCAGTCATGAATGTGTGTGGACATATTTGTTTCATAGCCAAACATAAATAGTTTTGTGCATTTACTGCGTTTTGAAAAATCGTCTTGCAGATTCCGTTTTTCCCGTTGGGTTATTGGATCATATGTGTGCTGTCCGATGCAACTGCGGTTAGGTATGGACATCATTGTGTAATATAATGTTGGAAATGAAGTTGTGTGTGTAAGAGTATTGTGGATTACAGTATAAATGGACTATGATATATTAATGTTGGACAATGTTTAATTGTCATGTCCATGTTTGGAGTTGAAAGCGATCATTTAAACAGGATATTTTGTGAGGTATGCACATCGAAAATAAACGACTTGTTCCATATTTTCAATCATTGAAGGTAGAGATTTACTTTTTATCTAATAATGTATCATAATATATATATATATATATATACACTGATAAAAGTAAAGTAAATGAGATTGTTAATATTAAAAAAATTACCAACACTGTTTTAAATAGTTCACTGCTCTGTTTGTTTATGTTGTTAGCCTTGCAAAGGTAATACAACAAGTAACACCATATTTTAATTGGAACTCCCCAATGAATTAATTCTCTGGTGAAGCTGGAAAAACCTGCAATATAAGCAACAAATAATAATACGATAATTCGTCCACAGGGTCTGAAATAAAAAGCCCCAAAGGTAAAAGTTATCGTAATTATATTTCAGGAATCAAGAAATAACGATACGAGGGATTTCCAACACAAGGTAATACATATAGGATTTGACATGAGTTGTCATATCATACCATATTATATTAAACGAGTTCAGGAATTTTGTTAGTAAGCGAGCCTTTGGCGAGCTTACTAACGAATTTCCTGGACGACTTTAATAAAATATGGTATGATATGACAACAAGTGTCAGATCTTTTTGATCACATGCTTTTAAACTAAATAAAATACATCTTAATTGACCAAACAAATGCTGATAGATCTAAAAGTTGTTTACTATCGTGACGTCATTTCATGTTGACGACGTCATTTCATCAAAATAAAGCTATGCGATTGGTTAGTCATTGATTCTGAAGCAAATGAAAACGCTTTAAAATGTTGTATTACACATAAAAAAATACGTAATGTCTGTAGTACATTGAAAACAAGATAATACATATAGGATCTGACAAGAGTTGTCATATCATACCATATTATATTAAACGAGTTCAGGAATTTTGTTATTGAGCGAGCCTTTGGCGAGCTTACTAACGAATTTCCTGGACGACTTTAATAAAATATGGTATGATATGACAACGAGTGTCAGATTTTTTTGATCACATGCTTTTAAACTAAATAAAATACATCTTAATTGACCAAACAAATGCTGATAGATCTAAAAGTTGTTTACTATCGTGACGTCATTTCATGTTGACGACGTCATTTCATCAAAATAAAGCTATGCGATTGGTTAGTTATTGATTCTGAAGCAAATGAAAACGGTTAAAAATGTTGTATTACACATAAAAAATACGTAATGTCTGTAGTACATTGAAAACAAGGTTAAGCATGTGATAAAATATACAGAATGGTGTTTTGTTATTATGCATTACATTCATATTTATTTTATTGGAATAAGTGTGTATATATATATTTAAATATATATATATATATAAATATATATATATATATATACATATATATATATTTACTTTTTCAGAGACCTGAAGACTGATGACGTCCTTGGATACTCTAAAAATAAAACTTCAACACAAATTCACAGTCGGTCGCAAAAATGGACTCTCCTGAAATACCCAAAATGACAGATAGATCTAATGTAAGAAATTGCCCAAGTGTCAATAAAGACCAGCGCATTCAGACAAAATACCCCAAGAAACTAGCATCGAGTTTCAATGACAAAAAGAAAACCAACATCGTAAATCCAACTGGGGAGCAATATTATGTAACCACGTACGTTCCAGATACCAACCTGACATTCGCGTGCCTTGTTTGCCTGTGCTTCATCATACCCCTCGGATTTGTTGCAATGTACTTTTCCATATCTGCTGCGAGATTCTACAGGGACGGCGACCCGAAACGAGGCGAGCGAAAAGCAACGTGTTCTGTGTTTATAAGCCTTTTTAGTATTGTGACGACCGTGCTTGTGATTATGGCCTATGTTCTCTGGATAACATTCAAAACGCAAAATAAACGGGAGCTAGGACAGACATCGCACAGGTGATAAGATTTAATCAGGTTATATAAAACATTTCAAGGTTCGATTTGATTAGAATATCGTAGAACGGCAACGGTGTTTAGCACAACTATCGATTCTTTCCGTGTATCAATGGGTTTGTAATTCGTCCAAAGCAGATGTTTCTATTTCTTAAGAAGAAAATAAATATAAATAGTTTGAATCTACACAGAATACATTTAAACACATTAAAAATCATTTCAATCTCGATATTGATATAATGATTTGTTATTATGCAATTACTTAATTAATAGATTAAATGATTACACCGAAATATGGTGTAGAACAAATAACAGTCTGTATCTTGAGAATGTTATTTAAATGTATTAGTTTTAAATTATTGACTAAACTGTCAAATGTTAAACAACTCATTTTAAATTGATGTGATTGATACTCATTTAGAATTGATGTGATTGATATATGCATTGCACCCTTTTTAGGTGTTGTTCGTTTCTGTGTAAAAGATATATAGAATCATTTCATACAGAAAAAGTTAAATGTAGGTAGGAAATAAGCGATATCCTTTTCAAGCATCGACACAAGGTAGTAACAAACGTACACACATACAGGTACAATTTAAATACTATGGAACATGTTGGTCGGTTTTACATTTGCTAAATGTTGTAAGACATGCACTTGCCACTATTGTTCTTAATATAAGAATAAGAGTGGAAAATGATGTTTTTATATGACGCAGATGCCTTGAAATCACTCAATTAGATAGATGCACACTTAAGATGTTCCGTAGAATTACCGTATACCATATCAACTGTTTTATGTTCGTGGCACTTGTGTGGATAAACAAACTTGTGCCTGGCGTTCTGTTGTTTGTTCAATTTTATGCATCGACGTCTGAACTTACATGGTGCGCAATTATTGTGGAATGCTTATGTTTGCACTTGTGTTTGCAGGTCAGAGCAAATTTGTACGTTGACAAGCCGGCCGTTCACATGTTTTTCGTGCGATAGTTCTGATTGTTAGCGCGTTTGTTGCGGAAATCTTATCGAATCAGGATCCTTGAAGCGGTCTAATGTCCTCGTGGTCTTAAACAATTGGACTTTGTTGGCGCTACCTTATAACATATTTACTGGCTGCCGACCAACGATGATAAAAAAGGAAAAATGAATAACCTATGAAAAAATCAACATAGGTTACATTTATCCGTACATCCGTATGATCTCGTTTAAAAATCGCACGGATTCGTTCAAACTAAACGCCACAGTAAAGCATAGACAGTCTTTCACGTACACATTATAAACATTTTAAATGGTTACTGTAAATTATTGTAATTTTCGAAATCAAATTGCAATACACGTTTATTGTTATGGATAATATAGTTCAAACAAAACATTGTTTCAGTAATAGGTTAAATCAATAATTATATATTTTAACGTATTGAAATTCACAAACATGTATATAAATTAAAATGACAACATGCAGCTGCTTTTGTTGAAGGTTCGACTGTCGTTTGGTACTTAACCTAAGCAGTATTGTTTTGTTTCCATGCACTATTTGTACATTGTTATTGGCAAAGTTTATGTTTTAACATATTTATTGACAACTTTATAGTTGATTTGAACAAAGAAAAACAAGGCAATACAAATAATAAACGTCGTAACCCTAAGTACAAGGCCGTATACAACTGTTGTATACCCTTGCCTTCCTTAAATGATCGAAAATATGTGCAGTGCATCTGCCGTGTATATTGCAGTTTTAAAGCATTTGGATGTCTGCCAACTTTCAGTTATTTAACGTCCAGGCAAGTTTGCTATATGTGTAAACAAATTCATGTTATAAATGTTGAAAAACAAACCTTCAAACATAGATGTTGGTACCACACGAAGGACAATGCTCTTAGCAGCATCTCTGCTTTTGTAATGCTTTTCATAAATGTTTGCGATACATTTTTACGCTTGGATAGCATAATATTCTTTTAAATGGTTTCATTTTTATGTGATTCATTGTAAGTATGTATAATATATTGAAGTTTACGAATTGTCTTTTCCAAAATATCAATAAAAGTGACTAATTGACCAACCATATGATTCAATATGGAATCCTGACTAAAGAAACGCTGGCACATTTCGTAC